>NW_028327173.1:100288431-100591502 GCF_987537825.1 Furipterus horrens
ATGTTTTTAAAGTATAGACCCCAGAATAATGGAATTGGAAATTGACCCTTATTGGTTACTTGTCTTCCTCCCTGTGGGTAGATTTCTGATAAGAGGTAAGGGAGGCTGACAAATAGGCAGGATTGGAGCTACATGGGAGCAGAAAACTTGCCAATCTTATTCAACTGTTTTATCCCAAGTACTAAACTTAGATTCTAACATAAGAGAACCCCATAATGAATATTTATTGCATTTTTTAAAAAGTGACCTATTTCTCACAAAGGCTGACAGGAACCTTGGAAGTTAGACTTATGTGAATTTTTCCTAAATGGTTTTCATTCACCATTTCTTCACTCTTTTCATTACTAGCATGAGTCAGGTTACTCATTTATATTAGATCTAATAAAAGAACATAGCCTAAAATAATTATCTCTAAAGAGATTCTAAAGGAAGCTAGCAGGCATCAAAACCCATGTCACTCATACTTTCCATACAAAGTGTGTTTGTACAATAATGTCTGGAGTGACATATAAAAAGCATTTTCATTGCATAATATGAAATATGCAGTTCACACTTACCATTTTGGGGGAATAAATAGGATCTATGCCATCTGCCTAACAAAGGTCTAAGGTGAATGGAGTAATGTCTGGTATCAATTACAACTGCTCTGTTACTGTTTGATTTACAGGTGACTGCCTCCTCTTTTTTTTTTCTTTTCACTTCTTTTTCTATCTTTCTTACTATTTTTTATGCTCTCCCTTTTATTTTCATTTTAACTTTTCTTTCTCTTTATTTCTCTATTCTAGTTTTGCTTTTCTTTTACATTTAAATATGTTCTAGAATTCTTCATTTGCTCCCAACTTCCATAAACATCCATGCAGAACTCAGTTATACAAGCTTCATGAGCTTGTTTAAGACATCCTCTTCTCGTGAAGGGGCAAGAATTTTCTCCCTGAGGTTATACCTAGAGTTATTTGTTTATCATCTGATTCTTACAACTAGAATGAGAAGCTACATGAGAGCAGTTTCTTAACTATGTATGTCCACTGAAAGAATATTTGTCAAATAAATGACTAAGTACTGCATATCGATGTAGGTAGAAATGGTACATTTTAGAACTTATATAAACAGATGTGGCCTATCTGCATTTCTGCCATCTGAAAATGGTGATCCCCTACAACTTTGCAAAGACTCCACTAAATTTCCTGAAAGCAAAAATCTCACAGTCTTTTCCTCTCTATCTCCAAAGACTTGCTCAGATTACTACAAATCCACAATTTACATTGTGCCAGGCCATGACTATTTATCTCTGTGATGAATACTTAATGCAAATGACAAGCCATCCTGAGGGAGGCTGGCATCCATACCCACTGAGAAGGCCAGGAGAGCAGTGTGTGAAGCACTGATGTCATTAACACAAGTGAAAATTAACATTTTTCATCAAGGTTTAACAGTATCCCACCAGGTAGGCCAACCGCTGTGCCACTTCTTTATAAAAACACATTGCTAATCAGTCATCAAATCTTGTAAATACCTGTGTTTCTCCATATTTGCATTTAAGCATTCTGAGAGCATTAGATTAGACTCAATTAGTACATTTAATGGGTGCAAAAATATTGAATATTTTAATTAAATGGAAAACATCCTGCTGGGTGAGAAATAGCATATCTATCTGGAGCCCATTTTTGAGCACAAATTGTTGGCTTTATGTCTTTTTTTTAAACATTTTTAATATGTTTTATTGTTTATGCTATTACAGTTGCCCCAGTTTCTTTTCCCTCCACTCCCCTCTACCCGATGACACCCCCCCAGTTGTCCCCCCACTTAGTCCATGCCCATTGGTTGTGCATATAGTTCTTCTCAACATCTTTCTGTCTATTCCATTCCCTCTTACTATGCTTCTAAATTCCTGTACCATCTCCCTCCTTTCCCCACTTCCCCCTCCCTGCTGACCTCCCCCCAATATGTTCCCCATACCTATAATTCTTTTCCCACTCTCGTTGCCTACTTAGTTTACCTTTGTTTTGGTTCCCTAGCTTCTGTTGTTGGTTGTTGTGATACAGTTTTCATTTCAATATTCCTAGTTTTGGTCCTCCTTCTCCTATACAAGTCCCTTTAACATTTCATATAACAATGGTTTGGATACGATGAACTTCTTCAGTTTTACTTTGTCCTGGAAGCACCTTCTCTGCCCTTCTATTCAGAATGACAGCTTTGCTGGGTAAAGTAATTGTGGCTGTAGGTTTTTGCTTTTCATTACTTTGAATGTTTCTTGCCAGTTTCTTCTTGCCTGCAGAGTTTCTTTTGAGAAATCAGCTGACAGTCTTATTGGGACTCCTTTGTACATAGTTCTCTTCTCTCTTGCTGCTTTTAAGATTCTCTCTTTATCCTTAATTTTTGACATTTTGATTATAATGTGTCTTGGTGTGGTTCTCCCTGGGTCCAGTTTTTTTTAACTCTCTATGCTTCCTGGACCTGTAAGTCTATTTCCTTCCCCAAGTTAGGGAAGTTCTGCTTCATTATTTTTTCACATAATTTTTCAGTTTCTAGTTCTTCTACTTCCCCTTCTGGCAGCCCTGTGATTCAGATGCTGGCCTGCTTATAGCTGTCTGATAAGTTTCTGAGCCTCTCCTCATATTCCTCACTTCTCATTTCCTCTTTCTGCACTGGTTAACTCTTTGTTCCTTTCCTATGTTCTGGTTTGTTGATTTGATCCCTGGTTTTCTTGCCCTCACCACTAGTTTCATATGTGTTTTGGTTCATTTCAGCAAGACTAGGCTTCATTCCTTCCCTGTCTTGTTTAAGATCTGCTATTAGGCCTGTAAGCATTTTTATAACCAAAGCTCTGAACTGTGCCTCAGAAAGATTTCCTATCTGCTGCTTCGTTAGATTAGATATTTGCTGTCTGGTCAGCTGCGTCCCCAGGATCTCTATCATGATCTCTGCCATCCTGATAGTTTTGTGTTTACCTTTCCTTCCTGGGCGGGGCTGTCACACCTCCTACGCTATAGGGGGTGGAGCCCTATGCACTTGTCACACCCAGGCAACCTTTCTCACCACGCTGTGGTGTTTTCTGTGGGGGTGGGAGTCCAAGATGGATTCCTGCCTTTCACTCTCTGCTGAGAGACTGGGAGCCTCCTCCTTCATCCCCACCCTCTCCAGACCTTACAGTCTGAGGCAATGGGGGTCTGCCTTCCCGGTGTTGGAATTGCAAGCTGACAGGTCTGGTCTGTAGCCAGGGATGCTCCCCAGGTTCTTCTTGACTCCCCCTAAATACAGGTGTCTGGGCTTACTGCTGTCCTGCCTCTGTTGCTGCTGCTGCCGCCACCAGCACAGCTTGACCTCTCCACCCCAGCTTTGCCCCTCCTACCTGTCTGGATGAGCACCACTTCTTTATAAGTTCATACGTTATACTTCCATTTATATTCTGGAACTTCTGGTTGTCTCTAGTTTTGCGGTAGTTATAGTCCTTCTTAGTTGTGGAGGGAGACAGAGCATGTCAGTCTAGGCCTCCGTCTTGGCTGGAAGTCTCCAGTGTGTATTTGCCTCCTGTTGGCTCTATGTCTTGAAAGATTAATCACAACTTTACTATAATGCAAAACACTGAGGTCGACTCTTTGGTTTTTGTGTTTTAAAAAGTTGTTAAAATGCTTGATATTCATTCTTCAGTGTTGAAGCTCAATTTGTGAATTTGAATTCCATCCTTTCTCTTATTGGAGCAACAAAAGAGAAATAGCTACATCAGAAATGTTTTATATCATGTGAATAATTTTCATACAAATAAAACAGTAAAATATAACCATGCAGCAATAATGAAGCAGGCATTCTTTTTTTCATGATAGCTTTATACATTGTTGACTTTCTAATTCATTGCTACAGTTTTACTCTACAGCAGCGGTTCTTAACCTGTGGGTCGCGACCCCTTTGAGGATCGAACAACCCTTTCACAGGGGTTGCCTAAGACCATCAGAAAACACATATATAATTACATATTGTTTTTGTGATTAATCACTATGCTTTAATTACGTTCAATTTGTAACAACAAAAATACATCTGCATATCAGATATTTACATTATGATTCATAACGGTAGCAAAATTACAGTTATGAAGTAGCAACAAAAATAATTTTATGGTTGGGGTCACCACAACATGAGGAACTGTATTAAAGGGTTGTGGCATTAGGAAGGTTGACAACTCCTGCTCTACAGTATTTCCTCACTTATCACGGGTATTATGTTCTAGACACCCCAGTCCATCCCACCCCACCCCCGCAATAGGTGAAAGTTCGTGAAGTAGGAACCTTACATTTATTTTAGTATTTATATATATTTTAAGGCTTTATAATCCCTGCCCACACACTTATAAACTATTCCCAGTCCCTTATTAATCTTTCCCACTCCCTTATTAATCTTTTCCACACTTTTATAAACACTACTTATATTCTTAAACGTATTCTACACTCTTAAACCTACGTAACTTTAACCACATACATATACAGTACCTCAAAATCACACAATATGGCAAAAAGTCCATGATAAATAATAAAATATAATATTTTTTAAAATCCAGAGATACAATGAGGCCATGATAAGTGAATCGCGATATGGAGAGGGACTATTGTATTTTATTATTGTGCTTGTCACCTGATTTCCAATGGAGGACACATAGAGTAGAAAGTCAATAGAACTCCAGCTCCCTGTGATTTATATGCCAGCTTTATTCTTGAAAACAAAGCAAGAATAACTTACACAGATAATTAAAAATACATTTTATTTACTGGCTGATGTTTACATGTTGAATGTTAGTGGGGTTTAGGTTTTCAACCATAACTAAGCTTGACAAGTTGGTAACTGGTAATTTCAAATATCCCATGGGTCATAGCAATCAGGGACAGAAAGGTGAGATTTGACAGGTAGAAATACATGCAAAAATTATAACCATGAAAAAATAATATCCCAGTAATCAAATACAAGACAAATTTAAATGTCAATAGACAAAAATAATGATTTATTTTTCATTCATTATATTATGAGAGTTATAATGACTCTTTGCTGTGTTAATCAAGGGAAGAGACAAAAACATTTTTTTAAAAATGTCTGATCCTAGAGCTCAAGGAAGGGTGAAAAAGAAAAGGAACTGGAATGTGCCCCACTCAAGTTTCAGAATTTTTCCTTTGAACCAAAAGGGGTGTGAAAGTCTTGACATTAATTTTTGGTTGGGTTTGGACAATTTGGAACAGCAGCATATGAGAAGGAGGGAGAATGATGAATGACTTACTTACCAACTGCAGACACAGCACTGAAATCCCCTCCAACTCCATTCTTCAGAGGAACCAGGTAGACACATGGCAACTGCTGGACAGATTAGACTCCAACCCACTGCCCTTTGTGGACGGACACCCATTTAAATCATGGATTTGACTTCCTTTTATGTAGCTTTTCTGTTAGAATCACTATTTCTGGATTTAAAATAATCTTCATTCCTTGACTAACTCATCTCTGACCAGGGGATGCAGTTATAGCAAATGAAAAATAACTGGTTCACAACCATGAGGTTCACTGGTTCTTACCAAGATCCTTGCCATGGTCTCAGTGTGAGCCCCTCTTCTCACCCATTCACATGTTAAAGCTTTAATCTCCAGTGTGACAGTATTTGGTAGATGTGGCCATTGTGAGGTAATTAGGTCATGAGGGTGGAGCCCCAATGATGGGAGTAGTGTCCTTATAAGAAGAGACAAGAGAGACCATATTTTCTGTTTCTCTGGTCCCTGTCATGTGAGGACACAGTGAGAAGAGAGTTGTGTACAAACCAGAAAGAGAGATCTCACCAGAAACTGAATTGCCCTGCACCTTGTTCTTAGACTTCTAGCATTCACATCTGTCGTTTAAGCCCCTGAGCCCCTGGTATTTGTTATAGCAATCCTAGCTATCATGCCCTATGTCCCAGAAGCAACTGGATTGATAGAATAGTGAATAGTCTATTGACAGTTCAATTATGGCACTAGCTTAAACATACCTTAACTGGAAAGTTTACACTCTTACATGTGTGCTAAATGACTCATAGCTGAGAAAAGTACATGGCGTTATTTTCATGATTAGCAAAATGCTTAGATCTGGGAGCTAACAAGAGGTGGGAATTGTCTCCCTCACTATTCTACCTGTTAACTCATTTGAAGAATTTTTGTTTCCCATCCCACAACCTTGGGCTTGGGTATGTAGAGGATCTAATACCTAAGGAGAGGCTGCTTCTACCCCAAAACATTATCATTCTTTCATTAAGTTGGAAGCTGATACTTTCACTTTGCCATTTTGGCTTCCTCAACTATTGAACCAAAGACAGGTGTCATTGTCATGGCTAGGGGTGTTGATCCCAATTACCAAAGGAAATTTAGGTTGCAATTTTTGATATATACCAGAGAGAAGAAAAACTATGCTTGAGTCAGAGATTTGTTGGGGGAACCTCTTATTACTCTCTTATCTAAAACTACTAGTCTGTAAAACTCGCAGCAACCAAAAACTCAGATCAGTGAAGATTTGATTCTCAAAGGAATAGAGATTTGATTCATGCCACTGATTAAACAATCCCATACAGCTGCAATGGAGAAAAAGATAAGGGGAACAAAGATTAAGTAATGGAGTATGGTGCTATAATGACCAATTCAGGCTGCATTAACAGCTACAGAATTGGAGGTCAATGAACTATGTTTCATATTAGTTATTTAATTATTCTCCTCTGTCCTTCCTGATGCAAGTAGTGACTTCTAGATTTCAAGTCCAAGTCTGAAAGAAATTATATTACACTGGTTCTTAGTTGTTGTTTGTTATTTCTCATGGTTTCCCTACATCATGCCCACATCTTTGTATATACTTGTCTATACTTTCCTAAAATTACTCGGTTTGAGTGTGCAGCATCTTTCCTGCTTGCAATTTAATTAATATACTCCTTAAATAGATAATTCAAGATTATTTTAAAAAATTTATTTTATGATAATTATATTAAACATTTATAGAATAATGCTCTTTTCCTATGCACAATATTTCATGCACATTATTTCATATATAATGCTCACACAACAATTTTGAGAAAGGTATTAATGTCACTACTTTAATGATAAACCAAATGAAGGTAGAATTCTCAGAACGCTCAGACTCACAAACTTGAAAAGGCAGAGTTGGGATTGATTTTTTTTTCTGGGCCCTTTTCGTTATGCAATGACTATTTAATAGACAATAATTCAAATGCTTTAAAAATTATATACAATAAAATTCACTTTCTCTTGGCGTATAGTTATATATGTTTAACACTTAAATAGAACCATGTAACTTCCACCACAATGAGGATAAAGAAAATTTCTGCCATCTCCTCATATTCCCTCATGCTGCTGCTTTGTAATCAATCTGTCCCACATTCTTCCATCATTCTTTATTGAAAAGATTATCTTTTTCCATTGTATTGCCTTTATAAATTTGTCAGCATGCAATTGATCAAGTTGCTGTGGATCTATTTCTGGACTTTATTCTGTGTCTATACTTTTGCTAATAGCACACAGTTTTGACTGCTGGAGTTATGCATCTGATGATGTGAGTCCTTCAACTTTAATCTTTAAAATGTGTTTGGCTATGAAGGGGGTGGAATTGGTGGTGAAGGTATTGAGCAAAGAGGAAAAAAGACTCATGGACGTGGACGAAGTGTGGTGATTGAGTAGGGGGAGGGTGGCATTAGGACGATAAATGGTATTGGGAAAAATATAATAAAAATAAAAAATATAAAAATGAAAGTTTTTTACAATTCTATGTTTTTTGTTTTTCCTTATCATTTTAGAATCAGCATATCTATATCTAAAAATAGACACAATTTTTATTGCAATTGGGATAACCTGTATATAAACTTTGGGGAAACTGCTTATATATAATCTATATTAATTCTTCTAATCCATAAACACAGCATGTCTATTTATTTAGCTCTTCTTTGATATATTTTATCAGTATTTGATAATTTTCAGCATATACACTTTGTACATATGATGTTTTATCTCATTCTATTTACACCTAAGTATCCTTAAGGGGCAATTATAAATGCTGTTGTTTTATTAATTTTAGTTTACAATTGGTCAATTTGTAGTTGTTCAATTATGTAGACCATGATTAAGTATTTTGTTGACTCTTTACATTCTATACTCATATTCAATTAACTTAGTAGTTCTAGGAGATTTTTGCAGATTCCTTGAGAATTTCTATGTAGACAATTATGTCATCTGGGGATAAGGACAGTTGTATGTATTTCTTCTTTTGCATTCTGTACATCCTTTATTTCTTTTCTTACCTTATTGCATTGTCCAGAAATGATGATGTTGAATAGAAGTGGCAAAAGTGAATAGCCTTACCTCATTTATTTTGAATTTATGGAGAAAGCATTAAATAGCTTGCAAACTGTAGATTTTTTTTTTGTCAGATTAAAGCAGTTTCCTTTTATTCTCCATCTGCTGGAGAGTTTTTATTATTATTTGAATTTTTTCAAAAAAATTTTTCCTGCATCATTGAGGACCTTTTTTTTTCTCTTTTCTTTACAGTCTATTAATATGGTGGCTAGATTGACTAATTTTCTTAATGATTTGACCCCTTTAGCATTATGGCATGTCTCTTGTTTTTCCTAGCAATTTTTCTGATTCTGAAGTCTTTTTTCTGGTATTAATATTGCCATTCCAGCTTTTCATTTTTAATTAATGGTTTTATTGCACTTTTCTTTTTTTATTCTTAACATATGCATCATAATATTTAAAACAGGTTTATAACAGAGTTTGTAATATATGATTAGATTTTTTGTTGTTTAAATTCACTCTGAATGATATGCTTAGAGTGTTTGAATATAGACTAATAGTGTGATTAGACTTTGTTCTACAATTTTATTATTTATTTTGTTTGATCCCTCTGTATTTTTACATTATTATCCATTTCATGACATATTTAATATTATTTGAATATTTTTTTGTATTCTATTTGAATTTATTTATTGGTTGCATATATATTTTTGTAGAATATTTTTAGTGATTGCTCTAAAGTTTACATTATGCAACTTAGCTTTTCATTGCTTTAAGTGCAATGAAGAAAGTTTGCAACCATATGAACATATGGGTTCCTTTATATTCCCCCTTTATGTTATAATTACTACATAAATCATATCCATAATTATTGAAAATCCTATCAGATGAGGGTATAATTTTTGCTTTTAATTGTCAAATTTAGGAGAAAAATAATCATTATATTTATGCATATATTTGCCATTTCTTTTGTTCTTCCTTCATTCCTAAAGTATTAGGTTCTTAAAAAACAAGATGGCGGAGGAGTAAGTGGAAGCTACACTAACTTCCTCCCAGAACTAGTCTGGATTTACAACGTAATTTTGGAGAAATCATCTGGAATAACCAACCGAACACCAGATGGAGAGAAGTCTTATTACCACGGAGAGACAGAAAAGTCCGCTACATCATAACATGACCGGTAGGGAGTGCAGAGACGCGGAAGGGGCTGGCTGGTGTCACACAGGTAGCAGCTGAAGGGACTGAGAAACAGCTCAGCAGCCGGGGATTCCCCCTGAGAAGGGCAGGGTCTAAACCCCCAGCTGAGCTTCCCAGCCTACAGCAACAGAGTGGAAAGTAAAATAGTATCCAGCTGAGAAAAGCAAAAAGCCACAGGGTTTCTTGCTAGCCGGAGAGAAACAGCTGGAGAAAAAGAGCTCTTAAGCGGATCACATATGAAAATATTCTGCCCCCACTTACCCTGGGCACAAGCAGAGGGAAGACAGAGAGGACAGGAAATGCTTGGGGAGAGTTTGGTGTGGTGGCTTTGAGGGGAGAGCTGGGGAAGCGGCCGGCTGGGTCCCAGTGCTGACTCATCCCCACACTGCAGGCAGACCATTCCCGGCCAAGTGGCATCAGCCTGAAGGGAAGCAAAAGCCCTGCCTACAGGAATTAAGCTGCCACACCCACGGTCCTTAAGCCTGATGACTAATTACAGATTGAATAGATTAACAACTAAAGAAGTCAGACAAAGGCAGTAGATCCCTGGAAGTCTCCAACAGGCTGCCTAGGCCCAGACTGGTACAGGATCTGACGCCACCAGGGGCAAATCCAGGAAGTACAGATCATTCTAAGAAGCACCAACAAACAATAGGAGTCACCAAAATGAAGAGACAGAGAAACAACCCCCCATTGAAAGGAAAGGTAGAGTCGCCAGAAAGAGTGCTAAATGAAATAGAGGGGAGCAAACTATCAGATATGGAATTGAAAGCATGGATTATGGAGAAGCTCAATGAGCTCAGCGGAAACTACAAAGAACTCCAGAAAAACTACAGTGAACTCCAGAAGAACTATAAGGAACTTACTGAGAATTATACCAGCATCAAAAAGGACATGGAAGCTATCAATAAGAGCCAGGAGGAAATAAAGAATATGATCTCTGAATTGAAGAACACAGTAGAAGGAATTAAAAACAGGCTAGAGGAAGCAGAAGATTGGATCAGTGAGCTGGAGAACATTGTAGACAAAAACTCACAGACAGTGCAACGAAATGAAAAAAGACTGAACAAGACTGAAGAGGCTCTAAAACAGCTGCAGGACAACATGAAATGTAATAATATCCATATCATAGGAATTCCAGAAGGAGAAGAAGAAGAGCAAGGAATAGAAAACCTCTTTGAAAAACTAATGACAGAAAACTTCCCTAACATGAAGAGAGAAAGAATCATGCAAGTCCAGGAAGCACAGAGGGTCCCAAAGAAGATGAACCCCAACAGGAGACTTCAAGACACATCATAATTAAAATGCCAACATTCAAAGACAAAGAGAGAATCCTAAAAGCAGCAAGAGAGAAACAACTAACAACATACAAGGGAGCTCCAATAAGGCTATCATCAGATTTCTCAGCAGAAACACTACAAGCCAGAAGGCAATGGCAAAATATATTCCAAGCAATGAAAAACAAAGGCCTACAACCAAGAATACTCTACCCAGCAAGGCTCTCATTCAAAATGGAAGGTGAAATAAGGAGTTTGCAAGACAAAAGAAGGCTAAAAGAATACATCTCCACCAAACCAGTATTGCAAGAGATGCTAAAGGCTCTGCTTTAAGAAGATGAAGAAACAGAGAGAGACAAAGAGGAACAGGAGTACAAAGGGGGAAAATGACAATGAATAAGTACTGAAAGAAAGAAGGAACTTCTACCATTTGCAACAACATGATTGGAACTAGAGAGAATTATGCTTAGCGAAATAAGCCAGGCAACAAAAGAAAATTACCTTATGCTATCACCTGTTACAGGAAACTAATGAACAACACAAACAAATGAGCAAAATTGAACCAGAGGTATGTAAACAGGGAATAAACTAACAGTAACAAAGGGGGAGATGGGAGGGAGAGAAGTGGTAAGAAGGGGAAGGGTCTAGTCAAAGAACATGTATAAATGACCCATGGACATGGACAACTGGGTGGAGACTGAATGTGGAAGAAGGGGGGGCAGGGTGAAGGGAAGCAAGAGGGGGAAAGAAGTGAGACAACTGTAATGGAAAAACAAACAAACAGAAAAATTTTTAGTGGGGGGAAAAAATAAAAATATAAAGAATAGAAATGCAAGTTCAGTGACTATTAGAAGGACAAGGATTTTCTTTCACACTGTATATATTTTCTCCCTATCTAATCCCTCCAGAATTTGGCATTCTAAAGAAGTAAGTAATGACCTAAGTTTTTTGCATAAAACTAATAAGACCAGTTGTTAATAACGATTTTTTTTACTAAGACTTTGACTGGAATGTCATGCCTAAAGGAGACATGCTTGGGCTTTGGTTGTTACCAAAAAGCCCTGAGAAACCGAGACTGACTTTCAAAGGTAATAAAAGTCCACGAGATAAAAGGCCTGGTACCTTGGATGGATGAGCGGTCCATAGCAATCTTTCCAGGGAAGGAATGAAGGTTGTTTTCCTGAAAGATAGCTAGAAGGGACCTTAAGGCACAATGGAAAACTAGGAGGACCTGGAAAAGAAAGGTATTTACAGGCAACACTGAATGCCAGGTATGTGGCTCAGCTTCTGTGCCCTGAAGGGCAGACTGAAGGTCACCCTAAATGTTCCTTGCGTAAGTTCCAGCAAAGCAGAACTAAAGGTCATAAGTGATCATTTGCTGCTCTTTTTGTGTTTATGCAAATGAACAGGATAAATTAAAAATGAACTTAATGCAGTCCCTTTAATGACAAGAAGGGCAATCTTAGGGAGAAAAATCAAGATTCAAGGAATATCACAATGCCCAGTGGTAGACTATAAAGTAGTGCAGCTACCCCGACAACTAAGATGGCAGAGGAGTGAGGAGAGGTTGCGGTTTTAGGCTCCCGATACCCGTCTGCAGTTTGGTCTAATTGCAGACAGAACATCTCAGTGAGCAGCTGGACATTGGCGGGAGTTGAGCCAAGGCACTGCTGGATTAGAGCAAATCCATCTGGGAACAACCTGTTTAGTGAGGATAGCGGAGAAAAAGGGGACGAAACGGGATTCCTGACTGGGGCAGCTGCCCGAGCTGTGGCGGGAAGCACACAAAGGATTTTTGGCGACCACAGGCTACCCCAGAGAGGAGTCAGGAGGAGAGCGGATCTATGCCCGCTGGCAGAGACGGGACTCGACCAAGTAGCATTGGCGCTGAAGGACAGGAGACAGCGTGCTGCCGGGCAAGTGAGAACATAATTCTCCTTTATATTTTTCTCTAGTGGACGGTGGAGACGGGAGGAAAGTTTGGGGGTGGTAGGCCGTTCTGGAGGAGCCCAGGCGCAGAGGCCCGCTCATCCACTCCTCAACCCTACCATTGGGTCGCGGGGGCGCACATAGGGAAGTGCTCTCACTCACTGGCCCAGGTGCGAGGGGCCGTGAGTCCAGGCGTCCCTCGGACACTCCCCAACGGACATAAGATCAGTGCCCCAATGGGCACAGGGAGGGCCCACTGAACATGCAGAGGACTGTGCACAGACACCCCTAGACAGCTCCCGTGGGCGCAGGGCCCCAGGCCGGAAAGCAGACCACTAGCGCAGGCTCTGTTTGTGCCCGCCCAGACGGGTGAGGGAAGGTGGGCAGCTGCAGCACGGGAACAGCGGGAGGCAGCGACCCACGGACACTCGATTCCACTGAGCACAAGTGTCCCTGGCCCTGCCCTATGAGGCGAGAGACCAACTCCCGGAGCTCGGCTCAGTGGGACTGAGGGCACGGGGCGGCGCGCGAGCGCAAAAGCACCTCAGCCCGGGGTCAGTTGGCGCCAATCCCGGGGAAAGCTCTCGGGCCGCCTGCGCGGGCAGGGACACCTCGGCACGAACGCGGAACCGCCGCGGCCCAGCGAAGGCAGGAGCCAATCCCGGGGAAAGCGCTCGGGCCGCCCGCGCGGGCAGGGGCACCTCAGTGCGAACGGGGAACCGCCGCGGCCCAGCGAAAGCAGGAGCGAATCCCGGGGAAAGCGCTCGGGCCGCCCGCGCGGGCAGGGACACCTCGGCGTGAACGGGGAACCGCCGCGGCCCAGCGAAAGCAGGAGCGAATCCCGGGGAAAGAGCTCGGGCCTCCCGCGCGGGCAGGGACACCTCGGTGCGAACTGGGAACCGCCGCGGCCCAGCAGCAGTGGGCTCCAACCGCGGGGCAAACTCTCGGGCCGCCCGAGAGCGCAGGGGCTTGCGTGCAAGGGCACCTCAACTGGCTCCAGCAAGCAGCAAGGGAGCGCGCCGTGCTGGCAACCGCGGGCGCGCACCATAGCGTCAATCGGGGGCGCACAGTAGTCCTGCAAAAAACAAGAACCTCTGACCTGCCACACTAGACCAGCTGCGGACCCAGAAAAAGAAGGCAACACACCAAGGCTAAAACGGAGTAAAAACATCGATTTTTTTTTCCAAATTTTTTATCCCAAATTTTTTCTCCCTTGTTCTTTCTTTCTTCTTAATTATTTCTTTTCTTTCCTTCTTTCTTTATTCTTTTCCTGGGGTTTTTTGGGGGGGTTTTGGGGGGGTATATATATATATATTTTTTAAATTTTTTTCTCTCTTTTTTCTTTCTTTCTTTCTTCTTTATTCTTTCTTTTCTATCTTTCTTTGTTCCTTTCTTTCTTCCCTTTTGGGGTTTTTTTTAGGGGGGGGTTGTGGTAAATTTTTTATTTTCTTCTCTTTCTCTCTTCTTTTCTTTCTTCTATTTTCTTGGGGATTTTTTGGGGGGGTGTTTTTCCTTCACCTCTTCCAATAATAACAAACTTTATCTCTAACGTGTTGCATATAACCTCTCCTTCTCATCCTTTCTCTTTAATCGTGGTTTATTCGTTTGTGTGTCTAGCTTAGCCCCCCTATCACTCTAAATAATATAATATAATTACTATATAAACCCAAATACAATACAATCCCACTTTCTTACTATACTATGTATTTTTCTATCCTTTTCTTCTATTTTTATTAACATACAATGTAAATATTACTAACTGGCTTGCACAGTCACAACTATTATTAATCTATCAACCCCTCTATCAAAAATTATATTTTTCCTCCCCCAAAACAACTCTTATCTATTCTTCTTATAGTATAAAAGCTCAAATCTCTTTACATTTATATTAATACGGGCTAGTTGGCTAACGATAGCAGGATAGAGTGGGGGATACTTTCTGAGGGTGCGGGTCTCCTGCCTGGGCTGTGTGTTTATGTCTTTAACAGCATATCCACAAAAGAACTCAAGACAAAGCAGATAGAGTGACTCTCAACCAAGTAGCCAGAAGGAAGAGCCTATCAAAGAACATCTGAAATATAACCGAACAGCATAAACAAACGACATAAAGGGTAACTCAAGAACATCAGGCTCAGGATATCTAAGAGACTGCACCACTGAAATTCCCAGACCTTCGATAAAGAATATTACACCACAAAGGAGGGAAGTCAAAGCAGACTACCCCCCCCAAAATAAATAAATAAATAAATAAATAAATAAATAAAAACAAAAAGAATCTAACATGGTAAGACGCAAAAATAACCCCTCAATGAAAAGAAAAGAGGAATCCTCAGAAAGAGAGATAGACAAAATAGACATAGCCCAAATGTCAGACATGGAATTCAAAACAATGGTGGTAAAGAAGCTCAATATACTCGACATCCTTAAAATCAACTATGACAACCTTCAAGGAAGTTACCAGCAGCTCCAAGAAAATTACAGGGAACTGGCAGAGAACTACACCAGCATAAAAAAAGACATAGAAATTGTTAACAGGAACCAGGAAGAACTTAAGAATACAATCTCTGAACTGAAAAACACAGTAGAATCAGTCAAAAGCAGACTTAACGAAGCAGAGGATCGGATTAGTGAGTTAGAAGATAATGTAGAGAAAAACTCCCAGACAATACAGCAAAATGAAAAACGATTGAAAAAATATGAACAAGATGTAAGGGAATTACAGGATAGCATTAGGAAAATAATTTAAGGATCATAGGAATACGAGAGGGAGAAGAAAAGGAACATGGAATTGAAAATCTGATAGGAGAAATAGTGACAGAAAATTTTCCGAACCTGATGAGAGGAAAAGCTATGCAAGTCCAAGAAGCACTGAGAGTTCCAATCAAGAGGAACCCCCAAAAACCCACTCCAAGGCACATCATAGTTAAAATGGCAACATTCCAAGACAAAGAGAGAATCCTAAAAGCAGCAAGAGAAAAGCAGCAAATAACATACAAGGGAGCTCCGATAAGGCTATCAACTGATTTCTCAACAGAAACATTACAAGCCAGAAGGGAATGGTCAAAATTATTTCAAGCAATGAAAAACAAAGGCCTACAACCAAGAATACTCTACCCAGCAAGGCTCTCATTCAAAATAGAAGGTGAAATAAGGAGTTTCTCAGACAAAGGAAGACTGAAAGAATACATCTCCACCAAACCAGCATTGCAAGAGATGCTAAAGGGACTGTTCTAAGAAAAAAAGAAAAAGAAAACAAGAGAGGAGAGGAACAGAGGTACAAAGGGAAATGAATAAATACACGTCAATAATAACCTTAAATGTAAATGGATTAAATGCTCTAATTAAAAGACATAGGGTAACGGAATGGATAAGAAAACAGGACCCACATATTTGCTGTCTACAAGAAACACACCTCAAAACAAAAGATTTACACAGACTGAAAGTAAAGGGATATAAAAAAATATTCCAAGCAAACGGACCGGAAAAAAAAGCCGGGGTAGCAGTTCTCATATCAGACAAAATGGATTTCAAAGCAAGGACAATAAAAAGAGACAAAGAAGGACACTTCATAATACTTAAAGGAACAATCCATCAAGAAGATATGACTTTGATAAACATATATGAACCCAACATAGGAGCACCCAAATACATAAAGCAAATACTAGAAGACCACAAAAAGGATATCAACAACAACACACTCATAGTAGGGGACTTCAACACTCCATTATCAACAATAGACAGATCATCAAAGCAAAGAAACACCAAGGATATACAGGCATTGAACAACACACTAAACCACATGGATCTAACTGATATATATAGAACTTTTCACCCCAAAGAAGCAAAATATACAACCTTTTCAAGTGCACATGGGACATTTTCAAAGATAGACCACATGATAGGTCACAAAACAAGCCTCAACAAATTCAAGAAAATTGAAATCATATCAAGCATCTTTTCAGATCACAATGCCTTTAAACTAGAAATCAACCTCAGAGAAAAAAAATCAAAGACATCCAAACTCATGGAGATTGAATAACATGCTATTAAATAATGAATGGGTTAACAATGACATCAAAGAAGAAATCAAGAAATTTCTAGAAACTAATGATAATGAGCACACAACAACCCAAAACCTGTGGGACACAGCAAAAGCAGTCCTGAGAGGGAAGTTTATAGCAATACAGGCATATCTGAAAAGGCTAGAAGAATCTCAAATAAAAAACCTAACCACAATGCTACAAGAACTAGAACAACAACAACAAACAAAGCCTAGGGCAAGAAGAAGGAATGAAATCATCAAGATCAGAGCAGAACTAAATGACATAGAGACTAAACAAACAACCCAAAAGATCAACAAAACTAGGAGCTGGTTCTTCGAAAAAATCAACAAAATCGACAAGCCTCTAGCCAGTCTAATCAAGAAAAAAAGAGAGAAGACACAAATAAACAAAATCAGAAATGAAAGAGGAGAAATCACGACTGATACCTCAGAAATAAAAATGATAGTTAGAAATTACTTCAGACAACTGTATGACAAGAAATTTGACAATCTAGAAGAAATGGACAAATTTCTAGAAACATACAACCTTCCAAAACTAAATCAAGAAAAGTGGAAAGTCTCAACAAACCAATAACATAAAAGGAAATTGAAACAGTAATCCAAAATCTCCCGGCACACAAAAGCCCTGGAACGGATGGCTTCACAGGCGAATTCTACAAAACATTCAGGGAAGAACTAACTCCTATCCTCCTCAAGCTGTTCCAAAAAATCCAAGAAGAGGGGAAAATCCCAAACTCTTTCTATGAAGCCAGTATTATCCTAATCCCCAAACCAGGTCAAGACACAACAAAGAAAGAAAACTACAGGCCAATATCACTGATGAACATCGATGCTAAAATCCTCAATAAAATATTGGCAAACAGGATCCAGCAATACATCAAAAAGATCATACATCATGATCAAGTGGGCTTCATTCCAGGGATGCAAGGATGGTTTAATATCCGCAAATCAATAAATATAATACATCACCTAAACAGAATGAAAGACAAAAATCACATGATCATTTCAATAGATGCAGAAAAAGCATTTGATAAAGTACAACACCCATTTATGATGAAAACACTCAGCAAAATGGGAATAAAGGGAGCATATCTTAACATAATTAAGGCTATATATGAGAAGCCTGACGCCAACATCATACTCAATGGACAAAAACTGAAAGCATTCCCCCTGAACTCAGGAACTAGACAAGGTTGTCCACTCTCTCCACTCCTTTTCAACATAGTGTTGGAAGTCCTAGCCACAGCAATCAGACAAGACAAAGAAATAAATGCATCCAAATTGGGAAAGAGGGAGTGAAACTTTCATTATATGCAGATGACATGATAGTATACCTAGAAAATCCTATAAACTCCACTAAAAGACTACTCAATATAATAAGTGAATTTGGCAAAATCGCAGGGTACAAAATAAATATACAGAAATGTAAGGCATTTCTGTACACCAACAATAAAATAGCAGAGACAGAGACAAAAAAGAAAATACCATTTGCTATAGCAACAAGAAAAATAAAGTACCTAGGAGTAAACTTAACCAAAGAGATAAAAGACCTGTACTCTGAAAATTACATAACATTGAAGAAAGAAATTAAGGAAGAAACAAATAAATGGAAGCAAATACCATGTTCTTGGATGGGAAGAATCAACATCATCAAAATGGCCATACTACCCAAAGCAATTTACAAATTCAATGCAATCCCTATTAAAATACCAATGACATATTTCACAGACCTAGAACAAATCCTCCATAAATTCATATGGAACCAAAAAAGACCCCGAATAGCAAAAGCAATCTTGAGACAGAAGAACACAGCAGGAGGAATCACAACACCAGATATCAAACAATACTACAAAGCCACTGTAATCAAAACAGTCTGGTACTGGCATAAGAACAGACATATAGATCAGTGGAACAGAATAGAGAGTCCAGAAATAAACCCAGGCCTCTATGGTCAACTAGTATTTGATAAAGGAGATAGGAACATAAAATGGACTGCGAAGAGCCTCTTTAACAAATGGTGCTGGGAGAACTGGATAGGGACCTGCAAAAAAATGAAACTAGACCACCAACTTACACCACACACGAGAATAAACTCAAGATGGATCAAAGACTTAAATGTAAGCCGTGACACCATAAAAGTCCTAGAGGAAAACATAGGCAAAAAAATATCAGATATCTCACGTAACAATCTCTTCACGGATACATCTCCTAAAGCAAGAGAAATAAAGGAAAAAATAAATAAATGGGATTACATCAAACTGAAGAGTTTCTGCTCAGCAAAAGAAAACATCAGCAAGATGAAAAGGAAACCAACCATATGGGAAAACATATTTGCCAATGACATCACAGACAGGGGACTGATTTCCAAAATATATAAAGAGCTGATACGACTCAACATCAAGAAAACAAACAACCCAATTAAAAAATGGGCAAGGGACCTGAACAAACACTTCTCCGAAGAGGACATACAGAAGGTCCATAGACACATGAAAAAATGCTCAACATCATTAGCCATCAGGGAGATGCAAATAAAAACCACAATGAGATACCATTTTACACCAGTCAGAATGGCCATCATCAACAAATCAACAAGCAACAAGTGCTGGCGAGGATGTGGAGAAACGGGAACCCTACTGAACTGTTGGTGGGAATGCAGACTGGTGCAGCCACTATGGAGAACAGTATGGTATTACCTCAAAAGATTAAAAATGGAACTGCCTTTTGAACCAATGACTCCACTACTAGGATTATACCCGAAGAATCTTGAAACCCCAATTCAAAAGAACTTATGCACCCCTATGTTCATTGCAGCACTGTTTACAATAGCTAAGTGCTGGAAACAACCTAAGTGCCCATCTGTAGATGAGTGGATCAAAAAATGGTGGTACATCTACACAATGGAATACTATGTAGCAGAAAGAAAGAAGGAACTCCTGCCATTTGCAACAACATGGATGGAACTGGAGAGAATTATGCTTAGTGAAATAAGCCAGGCAAAGAAAGAAAAATACCATATGATATCACCTAGAACCTGGCTCAGTGGATTGAGCGTCGGCCTGCGAGCTAAGTGTCGCTGGTTCGATCTTCCAGTCAGAGCACATCAGAGAAGGAAAACTCTGATTCCAAAAAACCTCCGCTGCCTTGCGGCATACCTCTTCAGAGGAAAGGCTAAGGGAGTAAACCCCGACAGAAAATCCGGAGCCGGAGTCCCTAAGGCGGTTTGACATTGTAGTCAACACCGGCAACTCCTGCGGCGCACCTGAAGCCAAGCTGTATTGACTCCGTCTTTCCCTTGGATCCTTCAAGCTGCGAAGAGAGGGGGTGTCTGCTGCATGGGCAACAGCAGACCCTCCATATCACCCTGCCCAGGCTCTGTAGCTTCAGCTTCACTGGAGAGGACACTCCAGCGACATCGCAAGATGTCGATTCAACACGGGAGGAGACAGATACCGTGTCACTCCCGAGTTGGACTGCACAGCCATTCTCGGCGGTGCAGATAGACTCTTAAGAAGCTACACCATCGTCTCTCGAGATGGACGGCTGCCGACGACGGATCACCTAATACAGGAAACTAAAGAACAACACAAACAAAGGAACTAAATAGAACAAAGAGCAGAATAGCAGTCAATAGAGGGGAGGGGAGATGGAGAGAAGGGGGATAAGTAAGGGAAGGGTTTAATTAAAGAGCCTGTATGAAAGACTCATGGACATGGACAACGGGGAGGGATATGATTGTGGGAGAGGGGGTGGGTTGGGTGGGGGAGAGAAATTGGGGGAAAAGGGGACAACTGTAATTGAAAAACCAAAATAAAAAAATAAAAAAAATAAATAAAAAAAAAGAGGCCCCCCCCCCAAAAAAAAACAAAAAACATATATTCTATACATAAAATTCAATGTTACACATGGGGGAAAAGGCTCATCGTCTTTTTCCCCTGTGGTTTTTTGTTTTTGTTTGGGGAGATTGTTTTGTTTGATTTTTGTTTTTGTTTTTCCCTCTATGGTCTTTTAAAGAGGAAAACATACTCATACTAATTTGATAAAATTTGCTGAATAGTTAAAAAAAAAATAAATAAATAAAGTAGTGCAGCTAACCGTCTTTAAAGTTTCTTTTCATTTAAAATTTGTTTTCATTTGAAAGTGAAACTATGTCTGTGGCATTATCAAAGATGTTTAATTTACAGGCAAGAAGAATGTCAAGTGCCTTGCAACTGGATGTCTTTCCGATAAGACAGTCCTACAGATCTATAAACTTGTGTGTGGGTTATGTTACATAAATTAACATGTGTTTTCTGTTTTCAAAAGACATAAGCCTACGATCTCATTACCTGAGTGATTGTACGTATAGGCCTCACTTAATCCTGTCTGCATTGCTGCCTCCTGAGACTCAATGGTTTGGTTGAACTAAGTGGCTGGGTTGGTGAAGAATGGGGTGGTGTGTTGGCTTCACTTTAACACTGGTTTCTCTTTTCTATCCTAATGGCTTGGACAGAAAGAGCCCAGAGGCCTGAGAGGGGGGATACCTAAAATATTTCCCTCAGTCCAAACTAAGTATAATGGGCAAAAGGGTTTTGGACAGGTGAGATGTACCTGGCATACCTTCCTCCAAAGAAACCCTTCTTTTCCCTAATGAGGGACATTGAAAAATTAATCCCTGCCTTTTGTCATCTAGTGGTTACGGATTGAATGATGTCCTTTAACCCTGTTGCCCCCAGAATACAACAAGGATGCCAGCCTGTTAAACCAAGCATGCCATTGTCCAGAGACAGCCAACCAACCTGGAGTCTGCACGATCCTTCCCCTTGTGGGAAGGCCACCCTCCCCTCCACACCCCCACTCTTATTAGGGATTTCTTGACCCAAGGGTAGGTAGGACGACGACCATGTCCAGCTTGAAGCAGCTAGAGGAGCTCGAGACCTTCGTCCACTGTCCTTTATAAGATTGTAAAGGGTCTTAAGTCTGAGAGGGAGGGATTGTTATTTTTTATTGTTAAAATATTTAACTAATTAATTAATTATTTTTTAAAAAAGAAGGAGAATATATGAAAGGGTGAAGCAAGGGAGCTTGTATGTACGACCCATGGGCATGGACTTGGGGAGGGGATTATTGGGGAAGGGGAGTGCTGGGTGGAGGGGATCAAAGGGGAGAAAATTGGAACTATTGTAACAATATAATCAATAAAATATACTTTAAAAATAATAATAATAAATGAACCAAACACACACAAAAATATAATAAAGTATTAGGTACTTTTGTTATTATTTCCTTTTTGCCTAAAGAGTTTCCTTTACAGTTTCTTTCAGCACATGTGACTGAAAACGATTTCTATTAATTTTATTTAAGAATGTGTTTATTTTGCATATATTCTTGAAGAATATTTTCACAGGATTTAGAATTCTTGGTTTATAGTTTGTTGTGTTTGCCCCAGCCTATTGATAATGATGCTATTGGCTAGGAATGCCTGAGGCAGTAACCTGGGCCCACATTAATTGTAGGGCGCCTTACAGATAAATTCCCCATCCAAGCCAAAGTTGTGGATGGACCAGCCCTTGTTCTTATAAATGAGTGCAAGATGCAACTAAGGAAAACAACAACAACAACTTTGAGGAACAGACTTATTACTCAGAGGTCCTGGAGGGTATGCAGCATACTCAAGAGCCCCATAGTGAGGTCATGGGTCATGGGCAATGGGAAGGGGATGGAGAAAGAGACAGAGAGAAAAAGAGAGAGAGAGACCTAGTGTTCTGTCTTTATTAAGGACTGAGGGTGAGATGTCTAGGGTTTTGCCAGTTCACATTTTTTTTTTTACTACAGTCTCATTTTAGTATTCAGAAAATGGACTCTAGTAGTAAATGTGTCTATTTCCTATTTCTGCACTTAATAAAAAATTAAGTTTATTTCATTTTATTTTAATATTAAAGATTCTACTTTATTTTTGCCCTTTGCCATTTTCTCTTTAATTTATCTATATTTTCAATGATATCTACTCTCAGTATATTGTAAATATTCTGTATTTTTATTTTTTTTTAACTTAGGAGTGCATATTTATTTATTTATTTAAAAAGCTGTTAGTTTTTTTTTCATTTTTATATTTCCTTTTATTTTATAGTAGCTTAATTCCACTATAAACACACACTCTTTAGACATATTAGATTTGAATTATCTGTAAGAATTCAAATAGATTTTTTAGACTTTTTTAGATCCACATTTGATTAAAGGACTTAAATAATCATTGTAAAGCATAGATTTTCTTTTTTTTTCACTTGTGATTTTTTTTTCTTTTATTTTTTGGTTTTTCAATTACAGTTGTCCCATTTTTCCCCCATTGCTCCCCCCACCCAGCCCATCCCTCCTCTCACAATCATATCCCTCCCCGTTGTCCATGTCCATGAGTCATTCATACATGTTCCTTGACTAGACCCTTCCCTTACTTATCCCCCTTCTCTCCCTCCCCCCTCCCCCCTACTGACTACTATTCTAGTCTTTGCCTATTTAGTTCGTTTGTTTGTGTTGCTCTTTAGTTTCCTGTATCAGGTGATATCATATGGTATTTTTCTTACTTTGCCTGGCTTATTTCACTAAGCATAATTCTTTCCAGTTCCATCCATGTTGTCGCAAATGGCAGGAGTTCCTTCTTTCTTTCTGATACATAGTATTCCATTGTGTAAATGTACCACCGTTTTTTTGATCCACTCATCTACAGATGCGCACTTAGGCTGTTTCCAGCACTTAGCTGTTGTAAACAGGGCTGCTATGAACATAGAGGTGCATAGGTTTTTTTTGAATTAAGGTTTTAGGATTTTTCGGGTATAATCCTAGCAGTGGAATTGCTGGTTCAAAAGGCAGTTCCATTTTTAGTTTTTTGAGGTAATTCCATAGTGTTTTCCTAATTCCATACTGTTTTACATAGTGGCTGCACTAGTCTGCATTCCCACCAACAGTGCAGTAGGGTTCCTGTTTCTCCACATCCTCGCCAGCATTTGTTGTTTGTTGATTTGTTGATGATGGCCATTGTGACTGGTGTAAAGTGGTATCTCATTGTGGTTTTTACTTGCATCTCTCTGGTGGCCAATGATGTTGAGCATTTTTTCATGTTCCTATGGACCTTCCGTATGTCCTCTTCGGAGACGTGTTTCTTCAGGTCCTTTGCCCATTTTTTAATTGGGTTATTTGTTTTCTTGATGTTGAGTCGTATAAGCTCTTTATATATTTTGGAGATCAGTCCCCTGTCTGTGATATCATTAGCAAATATGTTTTCCCATATGGTTGGTTTCCTTTTCATCTTGCTAATGTTTTCTTTTGCTGAGCAGAAACTCTTTAGTTTGATGTAGTCCCAATTGTTTATTTTTTCCTTTCTTTCTCTTGCCTTAGGAGATGGATCTGTGAAGATATTGTTACATGAGATGTCTGAAATTTTCCTGCCTATGTTTTCCTCTAGGACTTTTATGGTGTCACGGCTTACATTTAAGTCTTTGATCCATCTTGAGTTTATTCTCATGTGTGGTGTAAGTTGGTGGTCTAGCTTTATTTTTTTGCACGTCCCTGTCCAGTTCTCCCAGCACCATTTGTTAAAGAGGCTCTTCTCACTCCATTTTATGTTCCTTACTCCTTTATCAAACAGTAGTTGACCAGAGAGGCCTGGGTTTATTTCTGGACTCTCTATTCTGTTCCACTGATCTATATGTCTGTTCTTATGCCAGTACCAGACTGTTTTGATCACAGTGGCTTTGTAGTATTGTTTGATGTCTGGTATCGTGATTCCTCCTGCTGTGTTCTTCTGTCTCAAGATTGCTTTTGCTATTCGGGGTCTTTTTTGGTTCCATATGAATTTTTTGAGTATTTGTTCTAGGTCAGTGAAATATGTCATTGGTATTTTAATAGGGATTGCATTGATCTGTAAATTGCTTTGGGTAGTATGGCCATTTTGATGATGTTGATTCTTCCCATCCAAGAACATGGTATTTGCTTCCATTTATTTGTATCTTCCTTAATTTCTTTCTTCAATGTTGCATAATTTTCAGTGTACAGGTCTTTTATCTCTTTGGTTAAGTTTATTCCTAGGTATTTTATTTTTCTTGTTGCTATAGTAAATGGTATTTTCTTTTTTGCCTATGTCTCTGGTATTTTATTGTTGGTTTACAGAAATGCCTTAGATTTCTGTATATTTATTTTGTACCCTGCTATTTTGCCAAATTCACTTGTAAAGCATAAATGTTTGCAGTAAGTTTCATAAACTATTAAAATTAGGGAAAATGAAAAAAATCAACGAACATCAAGCTTTCTTAAATTCTAAATTTTTAACACTTAGATTTAATTTAATTGGATCTCAGAACAATGTATATTCTCAAAATATAAAGTGGAAAGTTTACAAATACCAACTTTGGTATAATACTTATATATACTAATTTCACTAAACATTTTAAGTTTTTTACTTTCTTTTTATAATTAACATTTTTGTGTTGTTGTTGCAAATATATTTTTCTTTTTCTAAGTATATTTTATTGATTACATTGTTACAATAGTTCCAATTTTTTCCCCTTTGCTCCCCTCCACCTAGCACCATCCCTCCCCCAGCAATCCACCCCCCAAGTCCATGCCCATGGGTCATACATACAAGCTCTCCCGCTTCTCCCTTTTATATATTCTTCTTCTTTTTTAAATAAATAAATGATTAATTAATTATTTTAACAATAAAAAATAACAATCCCTTCCTCTCAGACTTAAGACCCTTTATAATCTTATAAAGGACAATGGGCGAAGGTCTCGAGCTCCTCTAGCTGCTTCAAGCTGGACATGGTCGTCGTCCTACCTACCCTTGGGTCCAGAATTTCCTAATCAGAGTGGGGGAGCGAAGGGGAGGGTGGCCTTCACACACAGGGAGGATCGTGCAGACTCCAGGTCAGTTGGCTGACCCCAAACAACGGCATGCTTGGTTTAACAGGCTGGCATTCTTTTTGTGTTCTGGGAGAACAGATTTGGCAACAGGGTTAAAAGACATCATTCAACCCATAACCACTAGATAACAGAAGGCAGGGATTCATTTTCAATGTCTTACATTAGGGAATAAAAGGACTTCTTTGGAGAAAGGTGTGCCAGGCACATCTCACCTGTCCAAAACACTTTTGCCCATTATACTTAGTTTGGGCTGAGGGAACTGTTTTAGGTTTTCCCCCTCTCAGATCTCTGTGCCCTTTCTATCCAAGCCGTTAGGATAAAAAAGAGAAACTGGTTTTGTAAAATGAAGCCCACAGACCACCCCATACTTCACCAACCCAGCCACTTAGTTCAGGCAAGCCGTTGAGTCTTGGGAGGCAGTGCTGCAGACAGGATTAAGTGAGGCCTATACATACAGACAATCACTCAGGTAACGAGATCATAGGCTTATGCCCTCTGGTTCAATTTAGCTCATTTGTTTGTGTTGTTCATTAGTTTCCTCTAATAAGTGACAGCATAAGGTATTTTTATATCTTTGTCCGGCTTATTTCGCTAAGCTTAATTCTCTCTAGTTCCATCCATGTTGTTGCAAGTGGTAGAAGTTCCTTCCTTCTTTCTTTCTGCTACATAGTATTCCATTGTGTAAATGTACCACAGTTTTTGATCCACTCATCTACAGATGGGCACTTAGGCTGTTTCCAGTACTTGGCTATTGTAAATAGTGCTGCTATGAACATAGCATAGGTTCGTTTGAATTGGTGTTTCAGGATTTTTCGAATATAATCCTAGCAATGGAATTGCTTGTTCAAAAGGAAGTTCCATTGTTAGTTTTTTGAGGAAATTCCAAACAGTTTTCCATAGTGGCTGCACCAGTCTGCATTCCCACTAGCAATGTACCAGGGTTCCCATTTCTCCGCATCCTCTCCAGCACAAGTTGTTTGTTGATTGTTGATGATGGCCATTCTGAGTGGTGTTAGGTGTTATCTCATTGTACTTTTTATTTGCATCTCTCTGATGGCTAGTGAGGTTGAGCGTTCTTTCATATGTCTATGGACCCTCTGTATGTCCTCTTTGGAGAAGTGTTTGTTCAGGTCTTTTGCCCATTTTTTAATTGGGTTGTCTGTCTTCTTGGTGTTGAGTTGTATGAGTTCTTTACGTATTTTGGAAATCAATCTCTTGTCTGAGATATTATTGGCAAATATATTTTCCCATATGGTTGGTTTCCTTTTTATTTTGTTGATGTTTACTTTAGCTGAGCAGAAACTTTTTAGTTTGATGTATTCCCATTTGTTTACTTTTTTCTTTTATTTCCCTTGCCTTAGGAGATATATCAGTGAAAATATTGGTACGTGGGATATCTGAAATTTTTCTGCCTATGCTTTCCTCTAGGACTTTTATGGTGTCATGGCTTACATTTAAGTCTTTGATCCATTTTGAGTTTATTCTGGTGTATGGTGTAAGTTGGTAGTCTAGTTTCATTTTTTTTCATGTCCCTGTCCAGTTCTCCCAACACCATTTCTTGAAGAAGCTCTTCTCACTCCATTTTATGTTCCTTCCCCCTTTGTCAAATATTAGTTGACCATATAGACCTGGGTTTATTTGTGGGCTCTCTATTCTGTTCCATTGATCTATATGTCTGTTTTTATGCCAGTACCAGACTGTTTTCATTACCGTGGTCTTGTACTATAGTTTGACATCAGGTATTGTGCTTCCTCCTATTGTGTTCTTCTTCCTCAAAATTCCTGTAGCTATTCGGGCTCTTTTTTGGTTTTATATAAATTTTTGAAGTATTTGTTCTAGGTCTGTGAAAAGTGTCATTGGTATTTTAATAGGGATTGAATAGAATTTATAAATTGCTTTGGGTAGTATAGACATTTTAATGATGTTGATTCTTCTTATATGTGAGCATGGTATATGCTTCCATTTATTTGTATCTTTCTTAGTTTCTTTCTTCAGTGTTATGTAGTTTTCTGAGTACAGGTCTTTTACCTCCTTGGTTAAGTTTATTCCTAGGTACTTTATATTTCTTGTTGCTATGGTAAATAAAATTTTTCTTTTAGTTTCTATCTTGAGACTTTATTGTTGGTGTACAGAAATGCCTTCAATTTCTGAATATTGACTTTGTACCCTCTATTTTACCGAATTTACTTATTAGGTAGAGTAGTTTTTTTGTGGAGTCTATAGCTTTCTATATACACTATCATGTCATCTGCAAATAATGACAATTTTACTTCCTCTTTTTCAATTTGGATGCCTTTTATTCTCCTTGTGTCTGATTGCTGGAGAGAGTGGACATCCTTGTCTTGTTCCTGACCTCAGGGGAATGATCTCACTTTTTGTCCTTTGAGTATGATGTTGGCTTCAGGTTTCTTGTATATGGCCTTTATTATGTTGAGGTATGCTCCCTCTATTCCCATTTTGCTGAGAGTTTTCATAATAAATGGGTGTCGTACTTTATCAAATGCTTTTTCTGCATCTATTGATATGATCATGCGGTTTTTGTCTTTCATTTTGTTTGTGTGGTGTATTATGCTTATTCATTTGCAAATACTAAACCATCCTTGCATCTCTGGAATAAATCTCACTTGATCGTGGTATATGATCTTTCTAATGTGTTGCTTGATTTGGTTTGCCAATATTGTGTTGAGAATTTTAGCATCTATGTTCATCAGCGATATTGGCCTGTAGTTTTCTTTCTTTGTTGTGTGATGACCTGGTTTTGGAATTAGTGTAATACTTGGTTCATAGAAAGAGTTTGGGAGTCTTTCCCCTTCTTGGATCTTTTAGAGTAGTCTGAGAAGCATAGGAGTTAGTTCTTTCCTAAATGCTTTATAAAATTCACCTGTAAAGCCATCCAGTCCAGGGCTTTTGTGTGCGGGGAGTTTTTTGATTACTGCTTCAATTTCTCTAGCTGTTATTGATCTATTCAGCCTTTTTGCTTCTTCTTGATTTAGTTTTAAAAGACTATAGGTTTCCAGGAAGTTGTCCATTTCCTCTATGTTGTCAAATTTTGTGCCATACATTTGTTCATAATAGTTTCTTACAATTCTTTGTATTTCTGTGGTATTGGTTGTGATTTCTCCTCTTTCACTTCTGATTTTATTTATTTGGGCCCTCTCTCTTTATTTCTTGATGAGTCTGGTTAAAGGCTTGCCAATTTTGTTTATCTTTTCAAAGAACCAACTCCTACTCTTGTTGATCTTTTGAATTGTTAATTTAGTCTCTATGTCATTTAATTCTACTCTGATCTTGATGATTTCCTTCCTTTTACTTGATTCGGGCTTTGCTTGTTGTTCTTCCTCTAGTTCTTGTAGCTGTAGGGTTCAGTTTTTTATTAGAGATTCTTATAGCTTTTTAGGCAGGCCTGTTTTGCTATGAACTTTCTTCTCAGGACTGCTTTTGCTGTATCCCATAGGTTTTGGGTTCTTATGTGTTTATTATCATTAGTTTCCAGAACCTTATTGATTTCTTCCTTGATGTCATTGTTAACCCATTCATTATTTAATAGCATGTTATTTATTCTCCATGAGTTTGAGTGTTTTTGAGTTTTTCCTTGAGGTTGATTTCCAATTTTAAGCCATTGTGATGTGAGAAGATGCTTGATATAATCTCAATTTTCTTGAATTTGTTGAAGCTTATTTTGTGTCTTACCATGTGGTCTATCTTTGAAAATGTTCCACGTGCACTTGAGCAGAATGTATATTTTGCTTCTTTATGGTGAAAAGTTCTATATATATTGACTAAGTCCATTTGATCTAGAGTATTGTTCAGTGCCCAAATATCTTTGGTGTTTCTTTGCTTCAAATATCTGTCCATTATTGACAATGAGGGGTTAAGGTGCCTTACTGTGGATTTGTCGCTGTCTCTATCCTTCCTGAAGTCTTTCAAAATTTTCCTTACATATTTTCCTCCTGTGTTGGGTGCGTATATGTTTACAAGGGTTATATCTTCTTGATGGATTTTTCTTAAGTATTATGAAATGTTCTTCCTTGTCTCTTTTTATGGCCTTTGCTGTGAAATCTGTTTTGTCCGATATATGTATTGCTACCCCAGCCTTTTGTTCATGTCCATTTGCTTGAAATACTTTTTTATATCCCTTCACTTTTAGTCTGTGTAGATCTTTTGTTCTAAGGTGGGTCTCTTGTAGACAGCATATATGTGGGTCTTGCTTTCTAATTCATTCAGCTACCCTATGTCTTTTGATTGGAGCATTTAATCCATTTACATTTAAGGTTATTACTGATAAGTACTTATTCATTGTCATTTTCCCCCTTTGTACTCCTGTTCCTCTCTGTCTCTCTCTGTTTCTCCACCTTCTCAAAGCAGACCCTTTAGCATCTCTTGCAATGCTGGTTTGGTGGAGATGTATTCTTTTAGCCTTCTTCTGTCTTGCAAACTCCTTATTTCAGCTTCCATTTTAAATGAGAGCCTTCCTGGGTAGAGTATTCTTGGTTGTAGGCCTTTGTTTTTCATTGCTTGGAATATTTTTGCCATTTCCTTCGGGCTTGTAGTGTTTCTGCTGAGAAATCTGATGATAGCCTTATTGGAGCTCCCTTGTATGTTATTAGTTGTTTCTCTCTTGCTGCTTTTAGGATTCTCTCTTTTTCTTTGAATGTTGCTATTATAATAATGATGTGTCTTGAAGTGGGCCTGTTGGAGTTCATCTTCATTGGGACCCTCTGTGCTTCCTGGACTTGCGTGACTCTTTCTCTCCTCATGTTAGGGAAGTTCTCTGTCATTAGTTTTTCTAAGAGGTTTTCTATCCCTTGCTCTTCTTCTTCTCCTTCTGGAATTCCTATTATACGGATATTAATACATTTCATGTTGTCCTGCAACTGTCTTAGAGCCTCTTCAGTCTTATTCAGTCTTTTTTCATTTTGTTGCACTGTCTGGGAGTTTTTGTCTACGTTGTCCTCCAGCTCGCTGATCCGATCTTCTGCTTCCTCTAGCCTGATTTTAATTCCTTCTACTGTATTCTTCAATTCAGAGATCATTCTCTTCATTTCCTACTGGCTCTTATTGATAGCTTCTATGTCCTTTTTGATGCTAGTGTAATTCTCAGTAAGTTCCTTGTAGTTTTTCTGGAGTTCCTTGTAGTTTCCCTGGAGTTCTCTGTAGTGTCCGCTGAGCTCATTGAGCTTCTCCATAATCCATGTTTTGAATTCCATATCTGATAGTTTGCTCCCCTCTATTTCATTTATCACTCTTTCTGGGGATTCTACCTTTCCTTTCAATGGGGGGTTGTTTCTCTGTCTCCCCATTTTTTTTAACTCCTATTGTTTGTTGGTGCTTCTTAGAATGATCTGTACTTCCTGGATCTGCCCCTGTTGGCGTCAGATCATGTACCAGTCTCGCCAGTTCACTTTTAATTGGCTAATTTGAAGCAATAGATAAGGAATTAGGGTGTGGGAAGGAAGAAGTAGAGTCAATCAAATGGTCAGTTATCTAAGTTATCCAGGCTTTCTAAAATGGAGAACTTCATGGGTGGGAGTAGCTAGTTCCTTATCTGGTTGTTTTGCTAGTTGTTGTGTCATACAGCTGGAAATATGGTTTTTCAAGATGGATATCTTTTAAAATTGATAACTATGCAATCCAAAGTTTAATATGAGGCACACTACACAGTTTTGTTTCGCTTTTTTTTTTTTTTTTTTTTTAGTGCACTAAAATTTTTGTTTCACTATTTTCTGACCATCATTGTTTTCAGACCTTTTTCTGTTGTTTAGACTGGATAATTTTTATGGATCTTTTTTCCAAATCTACTCTTTTCTCTGTTATCTCCACGCTACCAAACATCCAATGAAATTTTATTTCAGATATTGTATTTTCCTTTCTAAAAGGCTTATTTTTTATAGCTTCTTTTTCTTTGCTGAGAATGTCTATCTTTCTGTTCACTTCAAGACTATTCACATTTCACAGAACATGGCTATAAAAGATACTTTAAATATTTGTCTGATAATTTGAAATTCTGTGTTAAGGATTTTTTGTTGATTGTAGTCTCCTTTGCTACTTGCTAAGAGTCTCCTGGTTATTTTTGTTCTGTAATTTTGTACTGAGCATTTTAATATTATTTTATAAGATTCTAGGTCTTATCTAAAAACTATGGAAAACATTGAGTTTTGTTTTGTTTTGCTTAGTCGCAAACTACAATTTTTGACTTATATTCTCAATTCTACCCCATTCTAATGGCAATTTGGTTTTCAAAGTCTTTGCAGTGATGACTGCATTTGCCATATGTGTATGTTCCACATGGGCCATATGGAACCTGGATGGTGAACTACCCCATAGTTCTATTCTCAAATCCTATATTTTATATCTGATCAGTTTCACACGTGCACATCTTGCAGGTAAATCTAAGGTTTGAAACATAACTTTATGGGGTTGTTTTTTTGAGCTGCTTTTCCTCTGTCATCCCTGCAACACCCTTCAGCTTTCTAAGACTTCTTATCCTGGTCCTCTGGTTACAAAATTTGTATTTCAACCTCCCTGCATTGTCACTTACCTCCTGCAACTGGTTCTGCCTCTGGCATGAGTTATGGCCTCAATGCTAAAGCCAATACCTGCACTGTGGGAGTATAGCTTTGGGAATAAGTTTGTTTCCAGGTAATGATTGGAAGAGAAAAAAAAAACCAGGGAGCCACTTTCATTCTTTCTGTTCGTCTAGGGCAACCCCAACAAGTGCTCTGATCAGAGATAGAGTTCTCTTGCTCACACGTACTGGAAAGTTCTAGAATTCACATTGAGTCTAAGACTGGAGATATAGGAAAAACAAAACAAAACAATTGCCATATTGGCCTTATTTTGTGTTTTTATTTTTTTACTTTTTCATAATTCTTAAATACTTCCTTTATCCACCGTCAGCATAGATAGGGTGTTGTGTCCTTCTTTCCTTTACCTTAATAAGAACCAGAATCTATTCAAAGGCCTAGTTTTGTTTCCTGGTAATAGCATTTTATGTTCTCTGAGTATAGCTATATAATATAATCCAGCTTTGTATCCCTGAAAACCTAACACTTTGTTTTGCATATGGTAGCTGTGAGAATTAGTATTTGGTAATTTCAATTACTTCAATCCTCAACAAATAGCTCTTCCTATAATCTGTCTTACAAACTATAAGCCCTGTCTGCAACCACTTTCAAAGATGCATATTTTAATGTTTTATGATTTTTGTAGAGGAATGTGTCTTTTTATTATTCAGAGAGCTAGGTTTCTGGGGCTATAGAAGAATGAAGCCCTGTCTCTGTGTTTGGGCCTGGAATAAATGCCATGCAATGTTTGCAGATGTTTGAATTCATGACACGATTTCTGCTGAAGAGATATTTAGGGTTACTGTCACTTATCTGAAGAGAAGTATGATATAAATAAGAAAACACTACTTTTTTCCATCCCCATGGTCTTGTGTAGTCCCTGGGAATCCAGGGACCAGCTACCTTCCCCTGGCATGAACACATATGGAACACATCTCCATGCAACTTAAAGACATCATAGGTCAGGGACTGGTTTTTTTTTTAAGTTATGTTGAGGTTTGGGTAAAAGATAAAACAATAACACTTTAATGAGGTCTATGTGTAGTTATAAATTCACTTACTGCAATGGCTTAAAATTCTACTAAATATATTTTTCTGAGCAGAGCAAGAAAAATGTATAATGATAATCACTTTAATGAATTGGCTGGAAGGAAAATTATCAGTGTTAGACATTATCTACAACTTTAAGAAACTCAGCATATGATTTTCTATAACTAGCGTTGATTTTGTTCATGAGAAACTTACAGGCCAGTACAGGATATAAACAAGTAAACACATACAAAAACAAAATTCAAACAAACAAAAATATTGCATTAAAAATAAATCATACATGTGTTGAAAAATTAAGTATATCTGGGATATTCAGGTAATGTTTCAGCACGGTTTAAAGTATGCATAAGTTTGCTGGAAAGAAAAAAAGGGCAAGGCAACCCTGGAAAAAAGCATAGTATATTATATGCAAGTCCTAGAAGCCCAAAAGAGCAGGCTGTGTTTGGAGAACTATCAACCCTTTAAGGTTTCCTCTTGGTGAAGTTTTGTAACCATGTAGCATGGGGTTTAGCTGCTTGTTGCCCTAAAATATGATGCAAAGATTTGTGTTAAAGGAAACAGGTTTTTATTAACAGGGTTCCAATCTAGGGGGGGGTGGGGAGTCTGGGAGCACTCCTGCTCTGAGTCCCTCTCTCCCACAAGACCCAGAACTTCTCTTGCTCCCCAAAAAACTACAAGTGAAAACCACTCCCAGAAGTTCCCCATTTCCTTATCTGTCCTTAAGCAGGCCACACAAACAGACCTCCATCCACCCTGGAATGTGCACTTGAATGTTTCAGAGTCACCATCTTCTTGCAGGAGCGCTCTCTTTCAGGATCTAGAGTGTGCTGCTCTCAGTCTCCATGTAGCAGTCCAGAACACATGTGCTATGCTGCACTGGATCACAATGTCCCAGAAGCTGGAGCCCAGGGAAACATGTGTCCCAGTATGGTACTCTGCCTCCAGGAGTGGGTTTCTAACTACGTGGGACCTAAGCCCCTGCTGGTTCCAGCAACTGCCTTGTCCCGTGTCCGTGCAGGGAGCAAGGGCCAGAGACCCAGGGCATCCAAATGCCAGAGCCAAGAGCTCGTACCCAGTGCCAAAAGCCCAGAAAAATAGCAAGCCCGAACCAAGTTCCAAAACAAGAGAAAGCCCTTGAACCAACAGAGAGGCTTCTCTGCACCTCGGGTTTTAAAAAGTCCTCTCTCCTGAAATTTCATGTGCTCTAGAAGCCAGTGGGAATGTCCAGCTTTCCAACAAATGGCCATGTTTGTCTTTGCCCCTTTTTTCCAGGCATGAGCAGAAGTCTCCATTCACACTGGGCAGGGCGTCCAGCCCCCACAGCTCATTCAAGTGCTGCTTAGTCTGTGTCAGGAGCTGGTAGCCTCAAGGTTACGGGCTATTAAACTCCAGCTCTGTTTTCAATCCTGAGAGTTCTCTGCCCTCCTTCCTGTTAACTGCACTTTGTTTATATAAACCCCTTACCTCAGGCAATTCTCCTTTTTGGGGCAACCCTTTCCTTTGTAGAATGTTGACTGCTTTAATCTGCAGCCTAACACCTTTCCTGCCCTTGCTTTTCCTGCCAAGAGGGGTGCAGTCTCTGTGCTAGATTTTGGGGTGGGATGCCCCTTGAATGGGGTCCCTTGATTTCCAGAGATTTATGTTCCAACCCTCCCTATACAGTTTGGGGAAGGAAATGATGAGGGGTATTGCCTGATGGTAGAAAACGGTAACATTTCTGTAATATGTAAGGTGTGGATGTTTATTCTCCAGACTTGGACCTTTAGAACAATTTAATCAGATAAGTGACACAATCAGATATGAATTTTTGAAAGCTGTTTCTGGTAGGAGGCTAGTGTACGGATCTGAGAAATTTGAGACTGGAGAAAATAGTCCAGGTATGTGATGATGAGAAGTGAAATTAAATTGATGGCAGGGGGACTAGAGAAGCAGGACTGATGAGATACTGTGGACAGAAACACTGGAAGAGCTCAGTGACACTTGTGTGAGGTGATGACTGCAAGGCTCTAACTTGGGTGCTTGATTAGTGGGTGTAAATGACAGAAAGTAGGAGCAGTAACACAATAAATTATGCTTTGAACAGGAAGTATTTGAGATGTCTGTGGAAGTTCACAGTGGAACTAAAACTACCAATGAGAAATCAGGATTTAAAATGAGAATTTGAGGAATATTGTACTATATATAGGTGGCTGTTAAAACCAAAAAGATGAATACAATGTCCTCATGAGGGCAGTTGTTTGTAAGAAAAAAGGACAGTGACAGGTCCTGTCTAAGAGGTTGTGAGAGAAAGGGAAACCAGCAAAAGACATCCTGCATCATAGAATGTATGATGGACACAAAACCAGGAAGATAGCCAGGAAATGGTGATGTCATGGAGTGCAAAGGAGGGGGAGCTGTGAGAACTGGGAGGTGGGGGGCAGGGGGCAGCAACAAAATGAAAACCTGTTAAAGGTCAGAGGCCAAGGAAGGCAAATACTGAAAAGTATAATCAGATTTGGTTGAGAGGATGTTTGTGATCTTACTGAGAAACATTTGCATGACCTGTTACTACAAAAATGAGATTTTATAGATTCAGGCATGAGAGTTGAAGAAGCAGGGGCAGGGACACAGTAGTCCTTTGAAAGTCTTCAATGAGGAGGCAAGGAGAGAAAGGAGCTCCCATTCCCATTAACAGCCCTGGCTCAGCACCAGTTACCTCCACATAAGCCATGACACTAACTCCCCTCTCACTCTCCCCAACTCTAATTCAACCTAAGTGACAACATCATATTATTTTTTCTAAAACATTATTCGTAGGTAATTGCCCTGCTCCAAACCTTTACCAAAAGCAATCATTACTTGGAAAAGGCAGACCATTGGTCAGCTTCTCACTGACCTTAGCTGCACTCCAATGCTTTAGACTTAGGATAACTTCTCCCTCTGTGAGCAATGAGGTCATCAAACAGTCCCCCTTCCTACTCTCTGTTGAGTCAACACCTTCCCTCTGTACCTCATCGTGTCATTCTCTCCACTGGGTATTTCAAGGAGCTTCCTGACAGCCTGTCCCCATGCTGCTTTCTCTTTTCTTACTCTAGAGCTGAGAATGACTCGATTCCATATTGTCCTTAACAGGAATTTCAAGAGCATTGATTTAGAAGTTAAATGAGTCTACATCAATTCCACTTAATTTTACAGTCAATTCTGCCATAAAGAAATATATGCATTTCAGAAAATAACTGTGTTATGCAAAATTGCACAGTAAATACCACAGAGCTTATGGGGAAAATGAGACCAGGGAGTCAACACTGAAAACCATTGCCTATAATGCATAAAGTAAAGATAAAATAGAAATAGTAGCACATTTTTGTATTTGTTCAATGGTCAAGAAATACATTAAAACCACAGAAAGTATGGCACTGGGCCTTGGGAAACCTCAGATTGTGGTGGGCGTGGATGCCTGAGGGTATAGCTTGTGAGTTATTGAGGTGGAGTTAAGGTGTAGAGGGAGGGTGATTGAAAATCATATGAAAAGGTCTAGAATGATGTGGAACTGTGGGAGGTGAACTGAGGTAGCTGGTGGGCATCTGAGGTTGTGCATTGTGTGTGTTTTGAAGTGCCTTCTTTCAGCTGGGGGCAGTTTCTCATGTTCAGTAGTGTTTCCAGAGGACAAAATCAAGTATAAGCAGAAGTGAAATTTGCATTATGCTCAGTTCCTTAATATATCAATCACATCGAAACAACCTTATGTTTTCAAAGCTTAAGTCAGAACAGAACTGACTGTAATTTTTCTGACCAATGCCACCATCCTAGTTACTAAGATACTGCCTTTTTTCTTGACTGGTCCTTCATCCTATATATATTTTTACCTACCATGTCACTATCTTAATCATCTATCTACTACACAAAATGGCTGTGTATCTCTGAGCTTCTGTTCTGTTCCTGGGACCTTAACATTTACTTCTAGGATCTGTGATTCTCATCACCTGCCTGTTCGTTTACTTGAGTCTGCAAATATTATCTCAACCCTGATGGCCTATTCTTTCTTACTGGATCTCTTTGTAGAGAAAACCATCTGTCTAGAGCATGCCTCTTAATATTGGTTGCACTTTATAATCAACTAGGGGCTTCGAAGAATTCTTATGCTCACTCCATTCATTACTCAGAATCTCTGGGGATGAGGTTCAAGACCAGCATTTTTCAAAGCTCTTGTGATTCTAATATGCAGTCAAATTGGAGAATCACTAGACTAGAGTGTGCTTCCCAGACTTTTATGAACATTAGGATCACCTGGGGAATTGCAGGAAATACACATTGCCTTTTACTACATCTGGAACGGGGCCTGACATTCACTATTTCTGACAAGCTCCCAGGTTTTGTGGTTGCTGCTTGTCCAAAAGCCATACTTTGAAGGGCAGGGTTTATTAGACAATCATGCAATGTCTTTCACCTTATTTATCCTTAGGGTGCCATGTCTGATCTGCCTTAGAGTCTCTTCCCTGGTAGTGCAACAGAGAAATGTGATTGGTAACCAGGACCTGGCTTCTCCCAATGTGATCCTCAAGCTATTGCTGTGCCTTCTGCTAGATGTCCTATTCTCATTTGGTTTTCAGCTCTGGTGTCAGGACTCTGGTACACAGAAACACTGTCCAGGGAGGTAAGCTTATTCTTGAAAAGCCAATGAGAACACAACAGTTGGAATTTCCTTAATTTTCACTGTGGAAAATCAGTTGAAAATCAGTTACTTTTCCTCTTACACACAATAGTCATGAAGATGATTATAGAATTTTCTTGTTCAGGTAAAACTACTTTGGCCTTTTCTCTGGTTATAAACGAAAATCAACAGTGAGCTCTTTCTCTCTGTTTTGGACAAAAGGCAGAATTGCATTCTGCTGTCAGAATCCCAGCTTTCTTGTATTCTGACTTCCCCACCTCTGTCTATGGAATTGTCTTTAAAATAATCTTTAACTTTAGTGGTTCATACCTAAAGTTGGGCTACAGATCCATACTGACCATGGCTTGCCTTGATTGAGGCTCAGAGCAGCAGCTCCTTCACACTTTCATGTTGTTTTGGGGAATCTATCTTCAAACTTCAAAGTGCATTGTACTAAGACAGGAGAAACCACAGCCAAGGTCTCATTGAGGTGGTCTCTCACCCTCATATGCTTCTGAATTCCAGGGCTAAGGACTCCAGATTCACACAATTTTAATCCTGCTGTACTTACACCCTAGAAATCAGGTAACTTCAGTCCCAGTGGGACCTTCTGGTCATCCTTGATGTACACCCAATGAATGATACCTGTTACCTTGAGCATCCTGAGGATTGGCTTTGCATCTGCACCTGTGGCTGCTGCTTAGTAACTCCAGGTAGGAGGCAAAAATAAATTGTAACCTGCTTTGTTTACTCCCAGAGTTTAAGTTCATGTTACCAAGTGTTAGCAGAGAGTGAGGGAAAAAACTGTACTTTTATTGAGATAGGTTTTAGCCATGTTGAAATTTATCAAGGTAGTGAGGTTTAGACTTACACAGTGTCCATCCTGTAGGCAGTGTCCATCTGTGCTGATAAGGATATGAGTAAGTACTTAAAATTATGGAAAGGACTCTAAGTAATGTTGCTGGGAACTCAGCATCCCTTGTGTAAATGTCCTCAGACTCAGACATATGAGTGAGAGTAGTAAGAGGGAGTCTTAGTCTTTGTGCCAAAGAGAAGAAGAGACCAGAAGTCTGAGACTTGGTGAAGTGCAGTAATGAACATCAGTTCTTAGAAGTCAAGTGTGCTAATGGTGCTTACCCAATTGCCAGGACAGATCTCGGGCAAGTGTGATAGGACATGACCTTACAGTGGCATGTGGAGGCTCCTAGTGTAGGGGCCTAGTAAGATCATCAATTTGAAAACTGACAAGAACCATCAGTTGATGAGTTGATGAGCTGACAATCATCTTTACAATAAATATTGCAGCACATTCAGTGACTACTCCAAAGGCTGTGTTCTGGTTTCTTCACCTCCTATCTGTGTTGTCTTAGCATGCTTCTTTACTTTCAGGCCCTCAGATACTCATCTGTAATAGGATATTATTAAGGGAGTATTAATAAATTTAAAATGCATGAAAGGTGTAGCACAATGGCATATGACAATTGCTTAATAAATACTAGTTGTTGTTTTTTTATTATTGTTTCAGTTACCTTTTATAATGGATAAATACTTGCTACTAATGGCCGTTTGGTCAGTGAATTATTATCTTACTTCATAAAATAAAACCCTAAATCTCCAAGCTTACCAGTAGAAAGAGATTCTCCCATCATGAAGGGACATTTGAGTGATAGATGTGACTTGCCCCTGAGCTCCCCTCTTCCATCCACATTAGCCCCACACTGGAGTGCAGTAGCGATAACACTTGTACCTTCAATACATGAGCCAAAAGTAATACAAAACTTTTATTATTCCTCTTTCAGAGAGAATATAATCTGTGAAAATATCACCAAACAATAGCACAGAGGAAATTAAGAGGAAAAAAATGTTTAAAAATCTCCTAAAAGTATAATATTCTCTCTCAAGCTCCTAAGCCTCACCATTTATTAAGTATCATGAATAAAGAGAGGTCTTTCTGCCAAAGTTCCTCAGCCCTGGCTTGCCTTTAACACTTAACTCCCCAAAGTTCCTTCCTACATATCTAGATCAGTCTCTCCCACCCACCTGGGGCTTTATCTCCAATTCCCTCTTTTTATTATGGATTATTTCTCTATGTGAGGGATATCTGCTGCAATGACATAATACAATTCCACTGTGCACCACAAAGTAATTTTATCATAACATAGCACAATGACAAAGCCATGGTGGTTATAAAATCAAGATTAGACATACCCAATAACTAAGTTGTTTCCTCACAGAAGCCCATCAGCTTTCTTTGATAAATTGTTTGCTAAGAATGGTTATAATGTGTATTTTTTATTCACAGTTACAAGTTTAGACTCAAATAATGAGAAATAAATTTAGTTTTACAAAAATATATACCCATTTTCATCTGCATTTACAGTATGGTCCAGATTCACTGTAGCCTTGGCCACCTGAGCTGTGTTGCACACAGTTCTGTGTGTGGCATCTCAGGTTCTCTGATTGACATCATCACCAAGTGAACTTCTTGTTGAAATGGATCTGAATTTATTTATCTTTACATTAGGCTTATTAATAGTCAATGAAATAGTTATAGAGCATCTACCTGTGTCAAGCATTGTGAAGAAGTGAGTAATGAAGATTAAGTGGACATAAGTCATCTGTGGCTGTCAATGTCTTTTGCATATTACCTGTATTTTTGATAATTCCCACCTCACCCAATGTTGATACTTCTGTAATAACATGGACTCTTAAATATGTTTTTCAACCTTCCTGTGAGCACACACCTTCTTCTTGACTTTCCTGTGAAGAGTTGGGGGCCTGACTCTTCTCACAAACACAGGTATCTCCCACCTCTCTCTTCCAGAGGCATAAATGAAGCCTCAGAGACACATTCCTCTTAGAACTTCATCAGTGGTGGCTCTTGAACTCTTTAGGCTTCTGATACCAAAAGTTTCATTCCCCTGGGGCTTTGTGCTTCCTCCACCAAGATCCCTTTATTACTTCTGCGCCTTTTAAAGTTATATTATTTTCCACTGTAATCTATCAAATCCTTGACATCTTCAGGAAATGTCCCTTCATTTCATTTTTGATCACTGGTTCTCCTATAAAGGCTCTACATACTTTTTTGATTGGAAGTTTTGTGCTAACCCACACACCTAATGCTACAAAATCCAGAAGATCCTGCCATCCATTGCTACTTTGAAACATTATTCTTCCTGATTGAAACTTTTTTCCTTGACAGTCAAAACCTTAATACTATCATCCCTTTCTTGTTGCTATAACTGACAAAACTTTCTGTAACTCTCCTCATTCACTGAGGACTTTTGCAATGAGACTGTCAACCTCTCTCTAACATTCTAATTTTGCCTTCACCTTCACTTTCACTTAACTCAATTTTAGCCTCCTACTCCCATACCTACATTCTGGATTTTAATGAGCCAGGACTTTGGCACAGCTTCTTAGCCTAGGCCTTTACATTCAAACAGTGCATGGCCAAATTATTTCTTCAAATGTCAACCTTTCCTGCCATCCATCTGGAAAATATTATTCTTCTTAGAGGTTGGAAACACTGTGCAAACTTAAATGAACTTAAGTGGCATCTCCAAAATAATTAACTTTCATGTTATATCTCAAGATGTGTATAATATTTTATAAACAAAAGAAGCTTATTTTTATAAGGAGCTCTCAGAGAAAATCATTCTTTAAGCCCTGGCAGCCAAAATTTATGTATCATAATTTTTCACTATTTTATATACTAGTTTCATAGTATGTAAAGAATTAAAAAAAAACAAAGTCAAATATGTATCTTATCATCCTACCTGTCACATTTGTGATAAGAAAATATCAAAGATAATTATGATTGCTGAAAGGTGATATTCTGCACATACAAATTTTGAAAGAAGTTGAAGCATGTTCTCATAAAATGTTCCCTCTCCAAGGTGGTTTAGTTTATTTTTTTGCACACAGTGTATTTTATTTTTAATTGAATTTATTTGCGTGACATTGGTTAATAACATTAAATGGTTTAGGATATATAACCCTAAAGTACATTATTTGTATATTGTATTGTGTGTTTACCAACCCAAGCCAAGTCTCCTTCCATCCCCTCTTTACCTTCCTCTACCTCCCCTGCGCACCACTTCCCTCTGGCAATCACCGTACTGTTGTCTGTGTCCAAATGTCAGTTTCTCTCTCTCTCTCTCCTTCTCTCTCTATTTTGTTTAATTTCTTCATCCTTCTTACCCATCTCTCAACTGTCTCCTTCTGTCAGCAATCTGTTCTCTGCATCCATGAGTTTATTTACTTTGTTAATTTATTTTGTTCTTTAGATTCCACATATAAGTGAAATCATATGGTATTGTCTTCTCTGACTCACTTATTTCACTTTGCATAATACTCTCCAGGTTCATCCATGTTGTCACACAAAGTAAGATTTGCTTCTTGTCTAGAGATAAGTAGTATTTCATTGTGTAAATGTACAAAGTTGGTTTTTTTTTTTTTTTTTAATCTACACATATACTAAAGCCACTTGAACTGTTTCCCAATTTTGGCTATTGTAAATAATGCTGCAATAAACATAGTGATGCATATGTTCTTTCAATTATTTCCTTTCTTCTTCTAACTTTGGGCCTTGTTTGCTGTTCTTTTTCCAGTACTTTTAAGTGTAAAGTTAGATTGTTTGAGATTTTTCTTGTATCTTTAGATAGGTCTTTAATGCTATGAATTTTCCTCTTAGAAATGCTTTTGCTGTATCCCATAGATTTTTGGTTGTTGTGTTCTGATTTTCATGTGTTTCAGTGTATCTTATATTTCTTCCTCGATTTTTTTTCCTTTTCTTTTTCTCTTTTATTTTTTTGGTTTTTCAATTACAGTTGTCCCATTCTTCCCCATTGCTCTCCACAACCAGCCCACTTCTTCTCCCAAAATCATATCTCTCCCCGCTGTCCATGTCCATGGGTCATTTATAGACGTTCCTTGACTAAACTTTTCCCTTACTTATACCCCTCCTCTCCCTTCCCTCTCCCCCCTATTGACTGCTATTCTGCTCCTTGTCCTATTTAGTTCATTTGTTTATGTAGTTCTTTAGTTTCCTATATTAAGTGATATCATATGGTACTTTTCTTATTTTGCCTGGATTATTTCACTAAGCATAATTCTCTATAGTTCCATCCATGTTGTTGCAAAAGGCAGAAGTTCCTTCTTTCTCTCTGCTACATAGCATTCCATTGCGTACATGTACCACAGTTTTTTGATTGACTCATCTACAGATGGGCACTTAGGCTGTTTCCAGCACTTAGCTATTGTAAACAGTGCTGCTATGAAATAGGGGTGCATAAGTTCTTTTGAATTAGGTTTTAGGATTTTTTGGGTATAATTCTAGGAGTGGAATCGCTGGTTCAAAAGGCAGTGATATTTTTTGTTTTTTGAGATAATTCCATAGTGTTTTCCACAGTGGCTGCACCAGTCTAAATTTCCACGAACAGTGCAGTAGGGTTCTTGTTTCTCCACATCCTCCCCAGCACTTGCTGTTTGTTGATTTGTTGATGATGGCCATTCTGAATGGTGTAAAGTGGTATCTCATTGTGGTTTTTATTTGCATCTCTCTGAAGGCTAATGACGTTGAGCATTTTATCATGCGTCTGTGGACCTTCTGTATGTCCTCTTCAGAGAAGTGTTTGCTCAGGTCCTTTGCCCATTTTTTAATTGGGTTGTTTGTTTTCTTGATGTTGAGTCATATAAGCTCTTTATATATTTTGGAGATTAGTCCCTGTCTATGATGTCATTGGCAAATATGTTTTCCCATGTGGTTGGTTTCCTTTTCATCTTGCTGATGTTTTCTTTTGCTGAGCAGAAACTCTTTAGTTTGATATAGTCCCAATTCTTTATTTTTTTTTCTTTATTTCTCTTGCCTTAGGAGATGTACCCATGAAAATATTGTTACGTGGGGTATCTGAAATTTTCCTGCCTATGTTTTACTCTAGACTTTTATGCTGTCAAAACTTACATTTAAGTCTTTGATCGATTTTGAGTTTATTCTCATGTGTGGTGTAAGTTGGTAGTCTAGTTTCATTTTTTTTGCACATCCCTGTCCAGTTCTCCCAGCACCATTTGTTAAAGAGGCTCTTCTCACTCCATTTTATGTTCCTTACTCATTTATCAAATATTAGTTGATCGTAAAGTCCAGGATTTATTTCTGGGCTCTCTATTCTGTTCCATTGATCTATGTGTCTGTTCTTATGCCAGTACCAGACTGTTTTGGTCACAGTGGCTTTGTAGTATTATTTGATATCTGGTATTGTGATTCCTCCTGCTGTGTTCGTCTGTTTCAAGATTGCTTTTGCTATTCGGGGTCTTTTTTGGTTCCATATGAATTTTTTGAGTATTTGTTCTAGGTCAGTGAAATATGTCATTGGTATTTTAATAGGGATTGCATTGAGTCTGTAAATTGCTTTGGGAAGTATGGCCATTCTGATGATGCTGATTCTTCCCATCCAAGAACATGGTATTTGCTTCCATTTATTTGTTTCTTCCTTAATTTTTTTCTTCAATGTTATATAATTTTCAGAGTACAGGTCTTTTATCTCTTTGGTTAAGTTTATTCCTAGGTACTTTATTTTTCTTGTTGCTATAGTAAATGGTATTTTCTTTTTTGTCTCTGTCTCTGATATTTTATTGTTGGTGTACAGAAATGCCTTAGATTTCTGTATATTTATTTTGTACCCTGCTATTTTGCCAAATTCGCTTATTATATCGAGTAGTCTTTTAGTGGAGTTTATAGGGTTTTCTAAGTATACTATCATGTTATCTGCATATAATGATAGTTTTACTTCTTTCCCAATTTGGATGCCTTTTATTACTTTTTCTTGTCTGATTGCTGTGGCTAGGACTTCCAACAGTATTTTGAATAGGAGTGGAGAGAGTGGACAGCCTTATCATTCCTGAATTCAGGGGGAATGCTTTCAGTTTTTGTCCATTGAGTTTGATGTTGGCTTCAGGTTTCTCATATATAGCCTTAATTATTTTAAGGTATGCTCCCTCTATTCCCATTTTGCTGAGTGTTTTCATCATAAATGGGTGTTGTACTTTATCAAATGCTTTTTCTGCATCTATTGATATTATCATGTGATTTTTTCTTTCATTCTGTTTAGGTAATGTATTATACTTATTGATTTGCGATTATTAAACCATCCTTGCATCTTTGGGATGAATCCCAGTTGATCATGGTATATAATCTTTCTAATGTGTTGCTGGATCCGGTTTGCCAATATTTTGTTGAGGATTTTAGCATCTATGTTTATCAGTGATATTGGCCTGTCATTTTATTTCTTTGTTGTGTCTTGACCTCGTTTGAGGATGAGGGTAATACTGGCTTCATAAAAAGAGTTTTGATTTTTTCTCGTTCTTGGATTTTTTGGAATAGTTTGAGGAGGGTAGGAGTTAGTTCTTCCCTGAATATTTTGTAAAATTTGCCCGTGAAGCCATCTGGTCCAGGGCTTTTGTGTGCAGGGAGTTTTTTGATTACTTTTTCAGTCTTTTTTCATTTTGTTGCACTGTCTGGGAGTTTTTGTCTACGTTGTCCTCCAGCTCTCTGATCCGATCTTCTGCTTCCTCTAGCCTGCTTTTAATTCCTTCTACTGTGTTCTTCAATTCCGAGATCGTATTCTTCATTTCCTTCTGGCTCTTATTAATAGCTTCCATGTCCTTTTTCATGCTGGTGTAATTCTCAGTAAGTTCCTTGTAGTTTTTCTGGAGTTCTTTGTAGTTTCTGCTGAGCTCATTGAGCGTCTCCATAATCCATGTTTTGAATTCCATATCTGATAGTTTGCTCCCCTGTATTTCATTTATCACTCTTTCTGGGGATTCTACCTTTTCTCTCAATGGGGGGTTGTTTCTCTGTCTCCCCATTTTTGTGACTCCTATTGTTTGTTTGTGCTTCTTAGAATGATCTTATTTAGATGTTCTTATGTTTGGTAGCAGCTGCAAAAGCTGGGACACTAAACAATGTACAAGATCTTTTAAAGTAAATACTGATGACCTGGAGCAAAGCAGAACATGCAAAGATGACATCCACAGGTCTTTATGCCTTGACATCTCAGTAAGCTCCGTAATATGTGCCAATTCAGAATCATTTCCCTCAGGTCAGAACTCCAAGACCAAAAATAGGCCTCATTCACAGAAAAACTGGGGATATGTAGGTGAACCTTGAGAGGTTTTTTTTTTTTTTCTTTTTTGTAATATAAGTACCAGGCAAGCTTTACTTCCAAGTGGCATTCCCTTCAAAGAGGGCTCTCTCAAGTAAATGCATTGCCAGTGTCATGACCAGAAAACAAGCCAGCCCAAGCCCAACCTTACCCCTCCAGCTCATTTAGTTCTAGATGTTTTGGCTGTTTTTGATATCTGACCATCTGGAGTATATATACATCCATGCTTTAACTTCTTGGTCCTATGTTTTAATTTCACCAATAAAGATTATGCCCATGAAAGCCTAGGTCCCTACCATTAACTACAATAAAAGCAGAGCCTTAGACTAATGCTCTCTCTCTCCATCTGTGACTTCATGTGTGGCCCCAGGTGTGCTGTAATTTCTATGACTTGTGAATAATAAACCTTGTCTCTTTCAAAGTTTTCCTGATGGTAATCACTGAGGGTGTCTTGCAGTCATTATAAGAACCAGAAGCACAAGTCACAACAGTGGTCATCACTGGCCTGTGATCATCATAAAACAGGTGTGTCTCAGGTGGCTATCTGTGCTTTTCCCAGGATAGTAACTGTCAGAGAACTATATCTAATGGTTATAGTACCATGGGATCTAGGAAATAAGACCCACTGGCAATCAAGGGATATTCCCTGGGATGTAGCCACAGAAGCTAAGACAACATGTAAAAACTGGGGTACCAGACACATGTACAAGCTCCCCACCATGCTATACTGGAATCCTGGAGCCTGGCAAAAGGACACTGTGATGATAGCATATACCTCCAAGATCTCTAGAGAGGATACAGTCAGCCATTATATGTGTGTTTAATTAGGACCCTGCCTCTCAGGCTGCAGCCAGTGTTATAAGCTAATAGGCCTCTGCCACAGAAAGACTGGACACCTCAATCTATGCCTCTTGCTATGCACTGACAGTGGTAGCTGAATAAAAACTCATTCTCCATTGGTCTCAGTTCTGTGAGTGTAAGCCCCACTGGATACCAGGCAGCTAAGATGTGTTCTCAAAGTGGCGGCCACAAAAATCAAGGCGCTAGATGAGGGTACAAGTTTTTTTCTGGGAGATACTGGCAAGTTATGCAAGGAAAAGTGAGAGTGGAAAGATAATGTTTGCCAGCCTCTGTCACCAGCCTGTTTCCAAGATTATTTTTTCAACTTCTGTGAAAAATGCCATTAGAATTTTAATAGAATGCATTTAATCTATAGATTAGTTCACTGGTGTATGGTATATAAATTTTAGCAACATTAATTCTTCTGTTCCATGAATTTGAGACATCTTTCATTTATTTATGCATTTTTCAATATCTTTCATCAATATATTACAGTTTTCAATGTTCAGATCTTTCATTACCTTGGTTAAATTTATTAAGTATTTTATTGTTTTTAATGCTTTTATAAGTGGAATTGTTTTAGTTTTTTTTAGATAGCTCATTGTTAGTGCAGAAAAATGCCAGTAATCTTTGTATTTTGATTTTGTATCCTGAAACTTTACTGAACTTGTTGATTAGTTATAACTTTTTTTGGTGTGGTCTTTAGAATTTTCTATGTGAAATGTCATCAGCAAAGACAATTTTACTTCTTTACAGTTTGAACGACTATTTTTTTGCTTTTATTTCTGTTTGAGCTCTCTAGCTAGGACTTCTAGTACAATGTTCAATAGGAGTGGTGAGAGTAGGCCCAGTTATTTTTTTCTAATATTGGAGGGAAAGTTTTCAATCTTTCAAAACTGAATATAATGCTAGATGTAGGTTTTTCTTGGATGGTTTTATTATGTTGAGGTACAATGTCCAGTTTGTTGAAAGCTTTTCTCATAAAATTTGTTGAATTTTGTTAAATGCTTTTTCTGCATCTATGGAGATAATAATATGATTATGTCTGTTATTCTATTTATGAGGAGTATGACATCTTTTATTTGGCATATGTTGAGCCATACTTGGATCCCATGGATAAATTCCACTTAATCATGGTGTATGATTATTTTAATGTGCTATTAAATTCAGTTTGCTGGTATTTTGTGGAGTACACCTGCATTCATCAATACCATTAGTCTGAAGGGTTTTATTTTCTCTATGTGTATGTGTATTGTTATCTGCCTTTGATATCAGGATAAGTTAGGCCTTATAAAATAAGTTTTTGAATGTTCACTCTGTTTTGACTTTCTGGAAGAAATTGAGAAGAATTGATATGTTTGGTAAAATTTAGCCAGAAAGCTATCTGGTTCTGAGTTTATTTCTGTATATATTTATTTATGCATGTATTTATTTACTTCCCCCTGGCTGGTTTGGCTCAGTGGATTGAGCGTCGGCCTGCGAGCTAAGTGTCGCTGGTTCGATCTCCCAGTCAGGGCACATCAGAGAAGGAAAACTCTGACTCCAAAAAACCTCCGCTGCCTTGCGGCATACCTCTTCAGGGGAAAGGCTAAGGGAGTAAACCCCGACAGAAAATCCGGAGCCGGAGTCCCTAAGGCGGTTTGACGTTGTAGTCAACACCGGCAACTCCTGCGGCGCACCTGAAGCCGAGCTGTATTGACTCCGTCTTTCCCTTGGATCCTTCAGCTGCGAAGAGGGGGGGGGGTCTGCTGCATGGGCAACAGAAGACCCTCCATATCACCCTGCCCAGGCTCTGTAGCTTCAGCTTCACTGGAGAGGACACTCCAGCGTCATCGTAAGATGTCGATTCAACACGGGAGGAGACAGATACCGTGTCACTCCCGAATCGGACTGCACAGCCATTCTCGGTGGTGCAGATAGACTCTTAAGAAGCTACACCATCGTCTCTCGAGACGGACGGCTGCCGACGATTTATTTACTTATTTTTACTGATTTAATCTCTTTATTTGTTATTGGGATGTTCAGAATTTCTATTTATTCCTGATTCAGACCTTGTAAGTTGTGTGTTTTCAGGAATTTAACCATTTCATTTAGAATATCCAATTTTTTAGTATATAAATATTTGTAATTGTCTTTTATGAACCTTTTGTATTTCTATGAAATCAGTTGTAATGTCTCCTCTTTCATTTATAATTTTAGTCATGTGTCACTTAAAAATGGGGATATATTCTGAGAAATGTGTCACCATACCAGGTCTATCCAGAAGAGGTCCAGCCATTGTTAATATCATGAAAACACTTTGTATGACATTGGTATAATCTGGCAGCCAAAGAGAGTGGACTGGAATGCACATGCATGAACAATGAATTTTCTATACTAGTCAGTGGGGGTGGTAGATGCTGCTTAGTGAACATGTGTACTGTGTGGTTGTTGCATTCAAAATGACTGAGTGAGCAGAGCAATAAATCTACATCAGACTTTTCATTAAGCTTGAACATTCCTCCATGGAAACTATTCAGATGATTCAGAAGGCTGTAGCTAAAGGCATCTGGTGATTTCCAGCTTCATCACCACAATGTGCCCACTCACGCATCATGTTTCATGCAGAGATTTTTGGAAAACATCAAATCACCCAGGTGACTCAGCCCCCCTAAAACCCAGATTTGGCACTCTACAAATTCTGGCTTTTCCCAAAATTAAAATCACCTTTGAAATGGAAGAAATTTCAGACCATTGATAAAATTCAGAGAAGTGTGATAGGGCAGCTGATGGTGATTAGGAGAACTATGTGAGGTCCCAAGGTAAATACTTTGAAGGGAACTAAGGTGTCATCATCCTATGTACAATGTTTTTTGTACCTTTGTATCTTCTTTAATAAATATCTCTATTTTTCATATTACATGGCTGGATACCTTCTGGACAGACCATGTATAATTTTGTCATTTTGATAACATCACACAAGGGGGACCCCAAAGAATGGAATTTATTTATAAAGAATTATTTATTCTTACATGTTTAAACTTCAGTCACCTTCAAAGTACTCTCCATTTGATGCAATATACCTATTGAGATGTTTTTTCCCACTGCTCAAAACAATTTTTGAACTTGTCACTTTTGATGCCTTTTAGTGCTTCTGAGTTCTGTTTGTTTGTTTAACCTCTTCCACATTGGCAAAATATTTCCTTTTGAGAATAGTTTTCACTGGGGAAAAAGAATTTTTTTTAAGTCACTCAGGGTGAGATTGGGTAAATAGGGAGTGTGGGGCATGGATATCATGCCATTTTTGGTCAAAAACTGCTCAGCACTCAGCACAGTGTGGGCAGGTGCATCCATCATGAAATGGACAAATGTGTTGCATCTTCAAAAAAATTAACTGAAGCTGAACGCAGCCTCTCACAACAATGCCAGCTGGCACACTCATACAAATGCATTCTTAGAACACACACCTAGTGGGATAAACATGTATTATAAGAGGCCCATCCTCCAGAAGGTAATTACAGTTTTTTTTGGTCCCTTCCTTGTAGAGTGTAATTACATAAACCTAGATGGTATAGCCTACTACACATCTAGGCTATATGGCATTCCTCCTAAGCTACAAATCTGTACAATATATTACAGTACTGAATATTGTAGACAATTATAACACTAAACAGCAATAATATTTGTGTATCAACATCTAAACATAGAAAATGTACTGTAAAATATGGTATAAAAGAAGGTGTGTGCATGTCCTTACATATTGGGAGCATGAGGAGGGCTTTGGGGGTAGGTACCATTTGAGGGAGTGTAGACACTGGAAGGAAAGAGAAAGAAAGTTAAAGAGGGAAGGAAGAGACGGGGACATAAAAGAAGACCAGAGGTAGAAATAGACACAGAGAGAAAAATATTTGAGATAGAAATAATAAAAGAGAGGTGAGGGACAAGAGGGGGAGATAGCAATAAAGTGAGAGAGCAAGGGTGAGACAGGTAGAAAATAAGATGGATAGTAGAGATAAAGAGAAACAGAGGGAAGGGAAGTGACTCTGGGCTCACAAGTGTGTTTGTGTGTGGGGGGGCAGTCAGAGGGCAGACTCCTTCCCTCTCTAGTTCATTTCTCTCATTACCTTGCCAATTCTGGGCCCCAGCTGTAGACAGACACAGTGGGCAGAGAGCTAGCTGAGACTTCTCATATAATTAAACCACCCAGGACTAACAGCAAATTCAACATGATCGGATCCAGATTTTCTTCACAAAATTTTTGCTTATGATCCATTATAATCTTTTGAGACCACCATTGCATATGTTGTCCATCATTAACTGAAATGTTAAGCAGTGTACTATGGTATTTGAGTCCTCTGTTTTTTCTTCATAAGTTTAATAATGTCTCTCAATTTTGTTTATATTTTCAAAAATTCAGCTCTCAGCTTTGTTGATTTTTCTTTTCTTTTCTTTTTTTTTTTTTTACTATTTTATTTTATTTCTTCTCTGATCTTCGTTATATCTTTCCTTTTTTAAATTTGGGTTTAGTCTGTTCTTGCTTTTCTAGTTTTCTGAATTTAAAAATCATGTTGCTTATTTGAGATTTTTATTTTTTCCTCAAGATTTCTGTGGATATTTGGGGTATTTTTTGGTCCCATATAAATTTTTGAAGTATTTGTTCTAGGTCTGTAAAATATGTCATTGGTATTTTAATCGGGATTCCATTGAATCTATACATTGCTTTGGGTAGTATGGACATTTTAACGATGTTGATTCTTCCCATCCATGAACATGGTATATGCTTCCATTTATTTGTATCTTCCTTAATTTCTTTCTTCAGTGTTCTCTGGTTTTCTGAGTACAGGTCTTTAACCTTGATTGAGTTTATTCCTAGGTACTTTATTTTTCTTGTTACTATAGTAAATGGGATTTTTTCCCCTAGTTTCTATCTCTGATATTTTATTGTAGGTGTACAGATATGTCTTTGATTTCTGAATATTGACTTTCTAACCTTCTATTTTGCCAAATACACTTACTAGGTCAAGTAGGTTCTTTGTGGAGTCTATAGGGATTTCTAGGTACACTATCATGTCATCTGCAAATAATGACAGTTTTACAGCCTCATTTCCAATTTGGATGCTTTTTATTTCTTTTTATTGTCTGATTGATGTGGCTAGAACTTCCAAGAATATGTTGAATAGAAGTGGAGAGAGTGGACAGCCTTGTCTTGTTCCTGATCTCAGGGGGAATGCTTTCAGTTTTTGCCCATTGAGTATGATGTTGGCTTCAGGTTTCTTGTATATGGCCTTTATTATATTGAGGTATGCTCCCTCGATTCCCATTTTGCTGAGAGTTTTCATCATAAATGGGTGTTGTACATTATCAAATGCTTTTTCTGCATCTAATGATATGATCATGTGGTTTTTTTCTTTCATTTTGTTTAGGTGGTATATTGCATTTATTGATTTGTGCATAGTATATCATCTGTGTCCCTGGGATGAATCCCACTTGATCGTGGTGTATGATCTTTCTACTGTTTGCTGGATCTAGTTTGCCAATATTTTGTTGAGGATTTTAGCATCTATGTTCATCAGTGATATTGGCCTGTAGTTTTCTTTTTGTTGTGTCTTGACCTCGTTTTGGAATTAGGGTAATACTGGTTTCATAGAAAGAGTTTGGGAGTCTTCCCTCTTCTTGGATTTTTTGGAATAGTCTGAGAAGGATAGAAGTTAGTTCTTTCCTAAATATTTTGTAAAATTTACCTGTGAAGCCATCCAGTCCAGGGCTTTTGTGTGCTGGAGTTTTTTGATTACTCCTTCAATTTCATAGTTGTTATTGGTCTGTTCGGGCTTTGTGCTTCTTTTTGATTCGGTTTTGGAAGATTAGATGTTTTCAGATATCTGTCCATTTCATCTAGGTTGTTAAATTTCTTGTGATACAGTTGTTCATAGTACTTTCTTGCAATCCTTTGTATTTCTGTGATATTGCTTGTGATTTCTCCCCTTTCATTTCAGATTTTATTTATTTGGGTCCTCTCTCCTTTTTTCTTAATGAACCTGGTTAAAGGCTTGTTGATTTCATTTATCTTTTCAAATAATCATCTCCTACTTTTGTTAATATTCTGAATGTTTGTTTAATCTCTATGTCATTTAATTCTGCTCTTGATGGTTTCTTTCTGTCTACTCTCTGGCCTTTGTTTGTTGTTGTTCCTCTATTTCTTGTAGCTGTAGGGTTAGATTTTTTATTAGTGGTTCTTCTATCCTATTTAGGTAGGCCTGTATTGCTATGATGTTTGCTCTCAGGATGGCTTTCACTGTACCCCATAGATTTTGGGTTATTGTGTGTTCATTATCATTTGTTTCCAGAAACTTTTTGATTTCTTAATTGATGTCATTGTTAACCCTTTCATTATTAAATACCATGTTATCCATTCTCTATGAGTTTAAATGTCTTTGAGTTTTTTCCTTGAGGTTGATTCTAGTTTCAAGGCTTTGTGATCTGAGAAGGTGCTTATTATAATTTCAATTTTCTTGAATAAGTTGAGGCATGTTTTGTGTCCTACCATGTGGTCTATCTTTGAAAATGTTCTATGTGCACTTGAAAAGAATGTATATCTTGATTCTTTGGGGTGAAAAGTTCTATATATATCAACTAAGTTCATTTGATCTAGAGTGTTGTTCAATGCCTCAATATCTTTGGTGTTACTTTGCTTCAAAGATATGTCCACTGTTGACAATGGGGTGTCAAAGTCCCCTAGTATGAGTGTGTTGCTGTCTATATCCTTCCTGAAGGTTTTAAAATTTTTCCTTACATATTTGGGTGCTCCTATATTGGGTGCATATATGTTTACAAGGGTTATATCTGCTTGGTGGATTTTTTCCCTTAAGTATTATGAAATGTCCTCTTTGTCTTTTTTTATGGCCTTTGCTGTGAAATCTATTTTGTCTGATGTAAGTATTGCTACTTCACCTTTTTTTCCAAGTCCATTTGCTTGAAATATTTTTTACATCCTTTCACTTTCAGTCTGTGTAGATCATTTGATCTACAGTAGGTCTCTTGTAGACAGCCTATATGTGGGTCATGCTTTCTAATCCATTCAGCTACCCTATGTCTTTTGATTGGTTCATTTAATCCACATACATTAAAGGTTATTATCAATAGGTACTTATTCATTGTCATTTTCCCCCTTTGTACTTGTGTGTCTCTCTGTCTCTCTCTGTTTCTTCATCTTCTTAAAGCAGACCATTTAAACTTCTGGCCAAGATGGAAGCATAGACAGACATGCTGCATCTTCCTTCATAACTAAGAAGAAATACAACTACCTCAAATCTAGAAACAACCAGAAGTTTCAGAAAATCAAACTGCATGGAAATCCAGCAAACAAAGATATAAAGAAGAAATACTTACTGGGACAGGTAGGATGGGCGGAGCTGGGGCAAAGATGACAGTGTGGTGGCAGCAGAAGCAGCAGCAGCAGCAGCGGTGGCAGTGGCAGGCCAGCAGAAAGCACAATCACATGTTTTAAAAAGTCAGGAGGGACACCTGGGGAGTGTTCCCAGCTCCTCACCATACCTCACAGCTCATAGTCCTAGCACCAGGGAAAATCAAGCCTCATTGCTTCTGACTGTGCAGACCAGTGGGGTTTGGGGTGGAGGCAGAAACTGCTGGTCTTAGCAGAGTCCGCTTGCTTAAAGGGCCCCCATGGTCCTAGAGTGTTCGTAGACCCACCCACTCTGGGAATGCCGGCCTGGGCACCAGCTAAGGGGCACTAGTCTGATGCAGAAGTGAGAGAGGTGCCTGGAAAAGGGGCAAGTGCTGGGCAGGCAGCATTATTCTCTCTCGGACACCTCCCCCACATACAGCGCCACAACGTGGTGAAACAGGTCGCCATTTACTGATTAATCCCTAAGGCTCTGCCCCTTACAATGTAACAGGAGTGACAGCTCTACCTGGGATGAAGAGGCAAACAAACACAGGAGTCTGTCAGAATGAAGAGACAGAGAAGTATGGCCCAAAATGGGGAACGAATCAAAGTTCCAGTGGGAGAACTAAGCAACAAGGAGATAGCCAACCTCACAGATGAAGAGATAGCCAACCTAACAGATGCAGAATTCAAAACACTGGTGATAAAGATGCTCACAGGCTTGACAGATATGCTGAGTACAGCAAATGCATAAGAGAAGAAGTGAAGGGTATGCTAAGTGAAGCAAAGGAAAATCCACACAAAACTAATGGTGAAGGGAAGGAAACCGGGGTTCAAATCAATGATTTGGAACATAAGGAAGAAAGAAATAGTCAACCAGTGCAGAATGAGGAAGCAAAAATTGGAAAAAAATGAAGAAAACGTCCCAAATTTTGCAAAGGAGATGGACATACAGGTCCGGGAAGCATGGAGAATCCTGAGAGAGCTGGACCCAGAGGTGACCACATCAGAGTGAATCATGACTGAGATGTCAAAGGTGAAAGATAAAGTCCTGGGGGCAGCAAGAGAGAGGCGGAGAGTTGCCTACAGGGCTGTGCCTATAGGATTATCAGCTAATTTCTCAGAGGACACTTTGCAGGCAGGAAGGGATTGGTAAGCAGTATTCAATGTGATGAAAGGCAACCCACAACCAGGATTACTCTATCCAGCAAAGCTATCATTTGGAATGGAAGGGCAGATGAAGTGCTTCCCAGATAAGGTCAAGCTAAAGGAGTTCTTCATCATCAAGCCATTATTATATGAAATGTCAAAGGGAATTAAGAAAAAGAAGATCAAAACTATGAACACTAAAATGACAAGGAACTCACAACTATCAACAACTGAATCTAAAAAAGATAAACAAAATCCAACTAAGCAAACCAGAATAGGAACAGAATCGTAGATGTGGGGATAATTTGGTGGGTTATTAATTGGGCAGTAGGAGGGGGAGAAATGGGAAAATGGTGCAGGGACTAAGAAGTTTAATCAGTTGGTACAAAATAGACAGAAGGAAGTTAAAAATAATATAGGATTTTGTGTCTGGATTATCTATTAATTAATATAAGTAGGATATTATAGTTTTCTACTACTACTTTACTAATTTATTTTACTCTCCTTATGTGTGTTAATATTTGCTTTATATATTTTGGTGTTTTTCTGTAGGGTGAATATATATTTGTAAGTGTTACATATTATTTTGCTTTTAGTATGACAGGTATCTATTTGCCAGCACATAGAACAATGATAAGAATAGAAATACTTGCAGGAGAAGATGGCAGACGAGTGAGGGGAGGCTGCATTTTCTGGCTCCCGAGACCCGTATGTAGTTTGGGCTAATTGCATACAGAACATCTCGGTGAGCAGCTGGACACTGGCAGGAGTGGAGCCTTGACACTGATGGATTAGAGAATACCATCTGGGAGCAACCTGTTTGGTGAGGATAACGGAGGAAAAAGGGATGAGATGGGATTTCTGACTAGGTTGACTCCCTGAGCTGTGGCTGGAAGTACACAAATACTTTTTAGCAACCATAGGCTTCCCCAGAGAGAAATCGCGAGGAGAGTGGATCTCTGCCCACTGGCAGAGCCAAGAGAGGACCAGGTGACATCTGGCTCTGAAAGACAAGAAACAGCATACTGCTGTGCATGAGAGAACTTGATTTTCCTTCATATTTTTCTCTTGTGTACTGCAGAGAAGGGAGGGAAGGTCGGGGGTGATAGGACATTCTTGAGGAGCACATGCGCAGAAGTGCGCTTGCCCACTCCCCAACCCTCCACCTGGGTAGCGCAGATGTGCACAGGGAAGTGCCCTCATACACTAGCCCAGGAGCACAACCAGTTTGCTGGCCATGCATCTGTGTGCCCCTCGGACACACCCCAACAGACATAAGGTCAGTGCCCCAACTGGTGCAGGGAGGGCTCGCTGGGCACACAGAAAAACGTGCGCAGACACTCCTGGCCAGCCCCAGTGGACACCAGGCTGGAGCGCATAACACTTGTGCGGGCTCTGCACATGCCTGTCCAGGCAAGTGTGGGAACAGCGGGTGGCAACGACTCACAGACACTCACTTCCACCATGCACAAGTGTCCAGCACCCTGCCCTAAGGGGCGAGAGACTAACTCCCGGGACGCGGCTTGGCAAGCCAGAGGCTAGCGTGCAGGCCACCTTGCGTGAGCACAAGTGCTCCCACACAAGCATCCCGGCCACCTCCAAACAGGCGCCAAACCTGCAAAGACCAGGAACCTCTACCTGCCTCATTAGACCAGCTGTGGATCCAGAAGAAGACAACACACAAAGGCTGAAATTAGTAAAAACTTCTTTCTGTGTATATATATATATTTCTATTTCAGTATTTTTCTTTATATTTTATTTTAATTTAATTTTTTTAATTTCTTATTTTTTATTTTAATTTTAATTTTTACTTTTATTTAAAAATTTTTTTTAAAACTATCTCATCCTTCCTCTTTAATTTTTGTTTATTTGTTTTTCTGTTTTGTTTAGCCCCTCCTTTAACACGAAATAAATAGAATATAACTACTATATAAATCTAATACTATACAATTCAACTTTCTTACTATATTCTGCATTCTTCCCTCTTTTTCTTTTATTATTATTAACATCGTCGTCGTCGGCAGCCGTCCGTCTCGAGAGACGATGGTGTAGCTTCTTAAGAGTCTATCTGCACCGCCGAGAATGGCTGTGCAGTCCGACTCGGGAGTGACACGGTATCTGTCTCCTCCCGTGTTGAATCGACATCTTATGATGACGCTGGAGTGTCCTCTCCAGTGAAGCTGAAGCTACAGAGCCTGGGCAGGGTGATATGGAGGGTCTGCTGTTGCCCATGCAGCAGACACCCCCTCTCTTCGCAGCTGAAGGGTCCAAGGGAAAGACGGAGTCAATACAGCTTGGCTTCAGGTGCGCCGCAGGAGTTGCCGGTGTTGACTACAACGTCAAACCGCCTTAGGGACTCCGGCTCCGGATTTTCTGTCGGGGTTTACTCCCTTAGCCTTTCCTCTGAAGAGGTATGCCGCAAGGCAGCGGAGGTTTTTTGGAGTCAGAGTTTTCCTTCTCTGATGTGCCCTGACTGGGAGATCGAACCAGCGACACTTAGCTCGCAGGCCGACGCTCAATCCACTGAGCCAAACCAGCCAAGATACTATTTCCTAGTATCTTGCATAGTCTTGACACTACTTGCTACTATTACTAATCTATCATCCCCCTCTCAAAAATCATATTTTTCCTTTTTAAAAACAACTCTTATCTATTCTCTCTACATTTATACTAATACTGGCTCATTTGTTGACGATAGCAAGATAGAGGGTGGGAAAATTTTTGAGGATGTGGGTTTCCTGCCTGGGCTGTGTGTTTATGTTTTTAACTGCATCTCCACAAAAGAACTCAAGACAAAGTGGAAAGAGTGACTCTCAATCAACTAACCAGAGGGGATACCCAAACAAAGAGCATCTGAAACATAACCAGACAGAATAAACACATGACATAAAGGGTAACCCAAGAACATGAGACTCAGGAGATCAAAGAGATTGCACCACTGAAACCCCCAGACCTCCTATAAAGAATCTCATACCACAAAGGTGGGAAGTCAAAGCAGACAAACCCAAAAAACCAAAACAAGAATCCAACATGGTAAGATGCAGAAACAATCTCCCAGTAAAAAGAAAAGAGGAATCTCCAGAAAGAGAGGTAGATGGAATAAACATAGCCAAAATGTCAAACATGGAATTCAAAACAATGGTGGTGAAGAAGCTCAATATGCTCGAAAACCTCAAAAACAACTATGACAACCTCCAAGGAAGTTACCAACAGTTTCAAGAAAATTACAGGGAACTTAGGGAGAACTACAGCAGCATAAAAAATGACATAGAAACTATTAACAAGAACCAGGAAAAAATAAAGAACACAATCTCTGAATGGAAAAACACAGTAGAAACAATCAAAAGCAGGCTAAACGAAGCAGAGGATCGGATCAGTGATTTACAGGATAATGTAGAAAAAAATTCCCAGACAATACAACAAAATGAAAAAAGATTGAAAAAGTATGAAGAAGATGTAAGGGAATTACAGGATAGCATAAGGAAAAACAACATCAGAGTCATTGGAATTAAAGGATAAGAGGAACAAGGAATAGAAAAGCTGATAGGAGAAATAATGACAAAAAATTTTCCCAATCTGATGAGGGAAAAAGTTATGCAAGTTCAGGAAGCACAGAGAGTTCCAATGAAGAAGAACCACAGAAAAACCCACTCCAAGGCACATCATAATTAAAATGGCAACATTGAAAGACAGAGAGAATCCTAAAAGCAGCAAGAGAAGAACAGCAAATAACATACAAGGGAGCTTTGATTAGGCTATCGACCGATTTCTCAACAGAAACACTAAAATCCAGATAGGAATGGTCAAAATAAATTTCAAGTAATGAAAAACAAAGGCCTACAACCAAGAATACTCTACCCAGCAAGGCTCTCATTCAAACTCGAAGGGGAAATATGGAGTTTCACAGGCAAATGACGACTAAAAGAATACATCTCCACTACACCAGCAATGCAAGAGATGCTAAAGGGAATATTTTAAGAAAAAAGAAGAAAAAAAGAGGAGAGAAACACAGGTACAAAGGGAAATGAATAGATACATGTCAGTAATAACCTTAAATGTAAATAGATTAAATGCTCCAAGTAAAAGATATAGGGTAGTGAAATGGATAAAGAAAACAGGACCCCCATATTTGCTGCCTACAAGAACACACCTCAAAACAAAAGATTTACACAGACTGAAAGTAAAGGGATACAAAAAAGTATTCCAAGCAAACGGACACACAAAAAAAAGATGGGGTAGCAGTACTCATATCAGACAAAACGGATTTCAAAGCAAGGGCAACTAAAATAGACAAAGAGGGCATTTCATAATACTTAAGGGAACAGTTTATCAAGAAGATATAACACTGATAAACATATATGCACCCGACATAGGAGCACCCAAATACATAAAGAAAATACTAGAAGACCACAAAAAGAATATTAACAGCAACACACTCATAGTGGGAGACTTTAACACTCCATTATCAACTAAAGACAGATCTTCAAAGCAAAGAAACACCAAAGATATACAGGCATTGAACAACACAATAAACCACATGAACTTAACTGATATTTAAAGAACTTTTCACCCCAAAATAGCAAAATATACATTCTTTTCAAATGCACATGGGACACTTTCAAAGATAGACCACATAATAGGACACAAAACAAGTCTCAACAAATTCAAGAAAATTGAAATCATATCAAGCATCTTTTCAGACCAAATGCCTTGAAACTAAAAATCAACCTCAGAGAAAAAAATCAAAGACACCCAAACTCATTGAGAATGAAAAACATCCTATTAAATAATGAATAGGTTAACAATGACATCAAAGAAGAAATCAAGAAATGATAATGATAATGAACACACAACAGCCCAAAACCTATGGGACACAGCGAAAGCAGTCCAAAGAGGGAAGTTCATAGCAATACAGCCCATCTGAAAAGGATAGAAGAACCTCAAATAAAAAATCAAACCCTAAAGCTACAAGAACTAGAGCAGCAAAAACAACAAACAAAGCCTAGGGCAAGAAGAAGGAAAAAAATCATCAAGATCAGAGCAGAATTAAATGACATAGAGACTGAACAAATAATTCAAAAGATCAATGAAACTAAGAGCTGGTTCTTTGAAAAAATAAAGAAAAGCAACAAGTCTTTAGCTAGGTTCATCAAGAAAAAAAGAGAGAAGACCCAAATAAACAAAATGAGAAACAAAAAAGGAGAAATCATGACTGATACCATAGAAATACAAAGGATTATAAGAAATTACTACAAACAACTGTATGGCTAGAAATTTGACAACCTAGAAGAAATGGACAAATTTCTAGAAACATAACCTTCCAAACCTGACCCAAGAAAAGTAGAAAGTTTCAACAGACCAATAACAAAGAAGGAAATTGAAACAGTAATCAAAAATCTCCTGGCACACAAAAACCCTGGACCCGATGGCTTCACAGGTGAGTTTTACCAAACATTTAGGGAAGAACTAACTTCTACCCTCCTCAAACTATTCCAAAAAATCCAAGAAGAGGGAAAAATCCCAAACTCTTTCTATGAAGTCAGTATTACCCTAATCTAAAACCAGTTCAAGACACAACAAAGAAAGAAAACAACAGGCCAATATCACTGATGAATATAGGTGCTAAAACCCTCAACAAAATATTGGCAAACAGGATCCAGCAATACATCAAAAAGATCATACACCACAATCAAGTGGGATTCATCCCAGGGATGCAAGGATGGTTTAACATACTCAAATAAATAAATATAATACATCACCTAAACAAAATGAAAGACAAAAAGCACATGATCATATCAATAGATGCAGAAAAAGCATTTGATAATGTACAACATCCATTTATGATGAAAACACTCAGCAAATGGGAATAGAGGGAGCATACCTTAACATAAATAAGGCCATATTTGAGAAACCTGAAGCCAACATCATACTCAATGGACAAAAACTGAAAGCATTCCCCCTGAAATCAGAAACAAGACAAGCTGCCCACTATGTCCACTCCTATTCAGCGTAGTGTTGGAAGTTCTAGCCACAGAAATCAGACAAGAAAAAGAAACAAAAGGCATCCAAGTTGGGAAAGAAGAAGGAAAGCTATCATTATATGCAGATGACATGATAGTATACCTAGAAAACCCTGTGAACTCCACTAAAAGACTATTCGATATAATAAATGAATTTAGAAAAATAGCAGGGTACAAAATAAATATACAGGAATCCAGGGCATTTCTGTACACCAACAATAAAATATCAGAAACAGAGACAAAAAAAAATACCATTTACTATAGCAACAAGAAAATAAAGTACCTAGGAATAAACTTAACCAAAGTGATAAAAGACCTGTACTCTGAAAATTACGTAACATTGAAGAAAGAAATTAAGGAAGCTACAAATAAATGGAAGCAAGTACCATGTTCTTGGAGGAAAAGAATCAACATCATCAAAATGGCCATACTACCCAAAGCAATTTACAGACTCAATGAAATCTTTATTAAAATACCAATGACATTTTTCACAGATGTAGAACAAATCCTCCAAAAATTCATATGGAACCAAAAAAGACCCCGAATAGCAAAAGCAATCTTGAGACAGACGAACGTAGCTGGAGGGATCACAATACCAGAAATCAAACAATACTACAAAGCCACTGTAATCAAAACAGTCTGGTACTGGCATAAGAACAGACATATAGATCAGTGAAACAGAATAGAGAGCCCAGAATAAATCCAGGATTCTATGGTCAACTAATATTTGATAAAGGAGGAAGAAACATAAAATGGAGTGAGAAGAGCCTCTTTAACAAATGGTGCTGAAAGAACTAGACAGGGACCTGCAATAAAATGAAACCAGACCACCAACTGACACCACACACGAGAATAAACTCAAGATGGATCAAAGACTTAAATATAAGCCATGGCACCATTAAAGTCCTAGAGGAAAACATAGGCAGGAAAATTTCAGATATCACACGTAACAATATCTCCACGGATACATCTCCTAAGACAAGAGAAATAAAGGAAAAGAATAAACAAATGGGACTACATCAAACTAAAGAGTTTCTGCTCAGCAAAAGAAAACATCAGCAAGATGAAAAGGAAACCAACCATATGGGAAAACATATTTGCCAATGACATCACAGACAGGGGACTGATCTCCAAACTAAAGAGCTTATATGACTCAACATCAAGAAAACAGACAACCCAATTATAAAATGGGCAAATGACCTGAACAAACACTTCTCTGAAGAGGACATGCAGAAGGTCCATAGATACATAAAAAAATTCTCAACATCACTAGCCATCAGAGAGATGCAAATAAAAACCACAATGAGATACCACTTTACACCTGTCAGAATTGCCATCATCAACAAATCAACAAACAACAAGTGCTGATGAGGTTGTGGAGAAATGGGAACCCTACTGCACTGTTGTTGGGAATGCAGACTGGTGCAGCCACTGTGAAAAACAGTGTGGAATTACCCCAAAAAACTGAAAATGAAACTGCCTTTTGAACCAGTGATTCCACTGCTAGGATTATACCTGAAAAATCCTAAAACCCTAATTCAAAAGAACTTATGCACCCCTATTTCATAGCAGCACTGTTTACAATAGCTAAGTGCTGGAATCAGCCTAAGTGCCCATCTGTAGATGAGTGGATTAAAAACTGTGGTACATTTACACAATGGAATGCCATGCAGCAGAGAGAAAGAAGGAACTCCTGCCATTTGTGACAACTTGGATGGAACTAGAGAGAATTATGCTTAGTGAGATGAGCCAGGCAAAGAAAGAAAAATACCATATGATATCACCTAATACAGGAAATAAAGAACAACATAAACAAACGAACTTAATTGGACAAGGATCAGAATAACAGTCAATAAGTGGGAGAGGGAGGGAGAGAAGGGGGATAAGTGAGGGAAGGATTTAGTCAAGGAACGTGTATGGAGGACTCATGGACATGGACAACGGGGATGGATGTGATTGTGAGAGAAGGGATGGGCTGGGTAGGGGGAAGCAATGGGGTAAAAATGGGACAACTGTCATTGAAAAATCAAAAATTAAATTAAAAAAATAATAAAATAAAAAAAGAAATACTTGCATAGTCTTGATTTTTTTTATCATTATGAAATTCGCTTCTTTGGATTTTAATATAATTTTTAAAGTCCATTTGTCTGATATAAATATCACTACTTCAGCTTTCTTTACATTTCTATTTGCATGAAATTGTTTTTTCATACTTTCATTTACTGTCAGTGTATAATATGTTCTTACTTGTGAAGCGAATTTCTTATGGGCAGCATATTGATGAGTATTTTTTTTAAATGTATTTTAAAAGCTGAATGGAGTTAAGACATACAAATTCCAAACTATAAAAAGTCACAGTGATGTAAAATACAGCATAGGGAATATTATCGATAATATTGTAATAACTATGTATGGTGTCAGATAGTTTCTAGACTTATCAGGATAATCAGTTTGTATCTAATCACTGTGTTGTACACCTGAAACTAACATAGTATTGTATGTCAATAGTAATTGAAAAAAATATATAAAATGTATCTAGCTACTCTAAGTCTTTTAATCGGCAACTTTAGTCTATTTACATTAAAAATAATTAATGATAATTATGTACTTTTTGCCAGTTTTTTTATTGTTTGGCTATTTTTGTAGTTTATCTGTTCCTTTCTTCTCTTTCCTGTTATACATTGATAGCAACTTAATTGGACACATTTCAAAGCTTTACTGTTGTGGAAACCAACACAGATTCTTTTTGTCCAGCAATCGGAAGAACATGATAGGCAAAGTTGGGGTCTCTGACATTTCCTTTATTGCAGACACCACAATATTCACACTTGCCCCGTACCATGGGTGTGCACTAGTCTTCCAGCTTTGCACTCCGTGGATGCTCTCACCACGGTGCAAGACTGCTGAGCTGCTGCCGCAGGCGTCCTTACTGCTTCCTCCTGCCTTCCACCGAGTATTACCATGGGGCTTCCACCTCTTTTATATTATGCATAGAAAAAGCTGGCTACTAGCCAAAATATGACATCAATACTTATATAACTGCAAGTTCTCTGCACATGCAAATCATATTATCGTCTCTAAGCAGCCCACACCTGGGCATTTGAGGTGAGGGAGACTGACAGACTATTGTCCTCACACTCCACCCCTTCGGGCTTCCTCACCTTACAATCTACTCAAGATCTATCTTTTGTGAGGTTCCCTTGGTGAGGAAGGTTGAGCCCTGTACCCACAAACCACAACAGTAATAAAGGCTACAACAACAAATTAGTAAGAAACAAGCAATGTCCCCTATTATAGCAAGAGCCAACCTCCATCTGGAGGTCAAGGATACCCACCATTCCTGCAATGGATCACCAGTCAGGCTTTCAATGGCATGTGCTTTGGAGGTCAGAGCCTGAAAGGTTTGGCCAACATTGTGGTGAGCATCAGGGACATACATACAACATTCAGGGCACACACCCCACCCTGGGTGGCAGTAAGCATGTCTAGCGTCATGCGATTCTGAAGAACTACTTTCTGTAGCTGGTACACTTTCTCATTTAAGAAGTTGAAGGCATCGTGTGTTGCATTCAGTGCTTGAGTAATATGAAAATGCTCTACTGCAGCAAGCACTACCCAGCTGCCATCACCTGCCATGGGGCAGCAGCTGAACCAGGGGATGCTCAGCATGCCCCTGCAGAACAGCCTTCAAGGCCTTCCCTACCTACACTCGTAGGCAGGACTTCCCTGCAGTGGTCTGTAGCTACAAACTACAACTCTTGGTGCATATCAATGCCCAAGATACACTCAGGAGTTGGGGACACATAGATAGTATACTCAAGTGGGGGCAGGAGCCCAATGCCTAAGTGAAAGTTGCACAGCCTACACTTTCATGCTATGCTCCCTATAACTATCTATATGGGTCTCAGGCCATGGGAACTTCTCAGGATTCCCACACAGAGAGAGCATCCTGCTCCTGTATCCCTCCCTCTTCTCGGGAGACCGTTGGCGTAGCCATGTGGTCTTCAAGACACACAGAATAGTTTCTCAGGGCACAACCCCACACTGCTTCACCCCTTCTTTTGGGCTTATTAATCTTTGTGCTTTCTGCGATCGACCCTGGCCTCACCCACACGGGTTCACTCTTTACCTTCTGCAACTCAGCCTGCAAAGGGCTAGTGGAGAGAGTGCTTCTTTGCTACAGATAAGCTCCCTACTTGGCAGGTGTGGGAGTATGAACTGTCCTACTTTTCCCTGCTGCAAATGTTTCAGTAAAGCAGATGCAGCAGATTCTAAACCTGTAAGAAAGTTACAAGTTAACTAATAACACTATTAATATAATAACAAGTTCCCAGCTTTTGAAATGTCAGCTGTAACTCAGTATACATTTCCTGGCCAGAAAGCAAAACGCCATCCACCCCTAAATTCTAAAGGGGGGTACACCACGAGAGGCACCCCAGGCTGCTGCTGACACTGATTCTCCAAGTCTACCATCTTGACTTGTGTGTGGGGGTGGTGCATGCTGTGCTTCACCATCTGAGCGAGGCCTGCAAGGTCCCCACTCCCGGTGATAGGCTGCGGCGATCTTACCCTCTTCATCACTACCAGGTGAGCTTGCAGGGAAACCAGCTCCTTTTCCCCCTCTTTTCGCATCCTCAGCGGCAACTGATCGAGGGGGAATCACTGTACCATCGCTCAAGTGACATCATCTTCAAGCACATGAGTTCCAGCCATCAGAGTGTTGCTCTATTCCGGGGAAAACATGTTGTCCCCCAGGGCTGCAGTCTCTGCTGCCATCCCAGCCACTGTCTCCGGGACCGCCATCTCCTCTGCTATCCCAGCCACTGTCTCCAGCTCACAGGGCTGCAAGGAGAATCCAAACAACTGAAACTGCCATCGCCCACCTGCAGGGCTTTCCCTACCATTTCGGGAGCACTACTGACCTCAGGCCAGTCCTGTGGTGGGGCCCAAGTCACTAGGAGACCTGCCACTGAGCGCTACACACCAGTGATGGGCTGCCCCTCTATGTCTACTGCGGGTGTGAATTCTATACTGGATTGCTTGGGATCCTGCCTCAATGCTGTCATCTGGAGATCTTCTTCCAGCCCGTGGATGTGAGCCTCCAAGGACTTTTCCTTCTTGGGCTTGCCAGACTTCGGCACATCACAATGCATTGTCTGTCTCCACTGCATCGAGATGCATGGGTTTTTGTCCCAGCTCACAGCTTTACCATCTCTGCCTCAGCTCACAGAGTGAGTCATTGAGAGTCTTGCCATCTATGCCTATTGTCATGGAAACCAATGCAGATCCTTTCTGTCTGGCAATTGGAAAAATATGCAAGGCAAGATTGGGATCTCTGACATTTCCTTTATTGCAGACATTACAGTATTCACAAGTGCCCAACACTGTGGGCGTGCGCTAGACTACCGCCGGATGGCACCTTCCACTCCATGGCCACCTGCACCACGGTGCTGGCCCACTGGAGCTGCTGCCTCTGCTGCTGCAGGCATCCCAACTGCTGCTGCCTGCCTTCCACTGCATACTCCCATGGGGGTTCCACCTCTTTTATATTATGCATAGACAAAGACAGCTACTACCCAAGTTATGACATCAATGCTTATATAACTGCGACTGTACTGCGCATGCAAATCTTATTATTATCTCTAAGCAGCCCACACCTGGGAATTTGAGGTGAGGGAGCCTGACAGACTCTATTGTCCTCACATTTACCCTTTCGGTCACTCTCCCGTGTTATATGTTTGATGACAAATTAATCTATACTTACTTTATAAGTGATTGATTCACTTCCTTTATTACATTTTTACCTTTCCAGTGAGATTTTTATGTACTTATTTCTTTCTGTTGAAGTTCTCACTGTGTTTATCTATTCTTCTCTTGAGTTTTGGGAGCATCATTATGATGCTTACTTTGAACTCATTTTCAAGTAGATTGCTTAACTCCTGTTTAGTTTTTTTAATGAGGTTTCATTTTGTGTTTTCATTTGGAAAATATTTTTTTATTTGCTCCTTTTGCTTAACTCTTTGTATTTGTTTATATGTATGAGATTAATCAGGTACTTCTCCTAGACTTGAAGAAGTGCCCTTATATAGTAGATATCCTGTGGGCCACCAGTGTATGGTGTTCAGTTGGTGTGCCCTATGTAGGCTGCATGCATCTTTTTATTGCGATTGGGCCACACCTCTGGCATAAAGATGGACAGGGCTTTTGCTTGGCCAGATTGTGACATTGGACTGGCACTGCTGTAGTGTGTTAGTAGTCAGGGCTGGCTCCTCTCCCTGCTGTGGAGTGTTGTTGTGACTGTTGTGGTGTGTTAGTGGGAAAAGCTAATGTCCAACCTGGGTATGAGTTATAACCATGGTACAAAGGTGGATGGGGGTCTTGGTGGGCCATGCCCAGTGGTACTAGCAGGTTAGAGGGAGAATTCCAAAATTACACCTGCCTGTGCTAGTATGAGCAAGATAGAATGATATATCAACAATGGCTTCCTCAGTATTTCCATTTCCAAAGAGACCCAACTTAATCCTGCCTCTTCAGCAGGCACTCCATGTGTGTCCCTTTAACCCAGGATCTGTGCACTTTTCACACAAGTGGTTTTGTGGTGGTTTTTGGGTTAAGGGGTGTGCATATAAGCTCTTCCCATCAGTTCTATCATTTTCTTAGAGGTAATCTTCATTGGTTTACAAGATTGGCTTGTATCTGGGGTGTAAAATCTCGGGGTTGGGAACTTGATGTGGAGCTCAACTCCCTCAATCCTCATGACTGTGTATTGCTATAGCTGGGTTCCCCCCCACCCCACCCCCCGCCCTGGTGAGACTATGTCTCTGCCTCTCCTTCCTATCTAAATGCTGTCCTTTTATCATCTGTTGCAGAGTCTCTTCATCCAATTTTCATGTCTCTTTCAGAAGGAGTTTTACCATATGTATATATGATAGATTTCATGTCTATCAGAGGAAGTGAGTTCAAGATCTTGAACCCCTTCAGTGTATCTTTTACAGTTTTTGACTTAAACTCTATTTTGTTTGATGTAACTTCTCCTGTTTCTTTTGGTTTCCATTTGCATTGAATCTCTTTTTGCATCCCTTTTCTTCAAGACTATGTGTGTCCTTCAAGTTGAAGTGGATCTTTTGTAGGCAGAGTATATAGTTGGGTGTTGTTTAGAATTAATCCATTTACATTTGATGTAATTATTGATAGGTAAAGACTTACTATTACTACTTTGTTCAATGTTTTTGGCTGTTTTGTAGGGTTTTTGTGTTTCTCTCTTATTGTCTTCCATTATGAATTGATGATTTTCTTTAATCATATACTTTGATTACTTTCTCTTTATCTTGTGCATATTTACCATAGGTTTTTGTTTTGTGGTTAGCATTAGGCTTATATGATGCATCTCATTAAAAAGCAGTCTATTTAATTAAGGATAAAGAGAGAATCTTAAAAGTAGCAAGAGAGAAGAGAATTATGTACAAAGTGGTCCCAATAAGACTATCAGATGATTTCTCAAAAGAAACTCTGCAGGCAAGAAGGGACTGGCAAGAAATATTCAAAGGAATGAAAAGCAAAAACCTATAACCACCATTACTCTATCCAGCGAAGCTGTCATTCTGAATAGAAGGGCAGAGAAAGTGCTTCCAGGACAAAGTAAAACTGAAGGAGTTCATTAGATCCAAACCACTGTTATATGAGATGTTAAATGGACTTGTTTAGAAGAGGGAGGATCAAAACTATGAACATTAACATGAAAACTATCACAAAAACCAACAACAGAAGCTAGGGAATTGAAACAAAGGCAGACTAAGTAAGCAATGAGAGTGGGAAAAGAACTATAGGTATGGGGAACATTTTGGGGGAAGGTCAGCTGGGAGGGGGAAGGGGGAAAAGGGAGGGAGATGGTACAGAAATTAAAAAGCATAGTAGGAGAGAGTGGAGTAGATAGGAAGATGTTGAGAAGAACTATATGCACAACCATTGGGCATGGACTAAGGTGGGAACAACTGTAGGGAGGGGGTTCACTTGGTGGAGGGGAGCAGAGGGAAAAGAAATTGGGACAAGTTGGGGTATGATTGTAGGAGAAGGGGTGGGCTGGGTAGCGGGGAGCAATGGGTAAAAAATGGGACAACTGTAATTGAAAAACCAAAAAATAAAATAAAAAAATAACACAATAAAACATATTAAAAAATATAAAAATAAATAAATAATTTTTTAAAAAGCAGTCTATTTAAAGATAACAACTTTGCTAAAAAAACTCTTCTTTTACTTCTTCCTTATTTGTTTTTTAATGCCACAATTTTTATTTTTTTATGTTGTGTATTATTTAACCAATTATTGCACAGCTATTTTTAATACTCTTGTCCTTTAACATTTATACTAGTGTTAAGTGGTTAACTCACCATCATATTACAATATTAAGGTATTCTAAATCTGACTATACACTTAGCTTAACCAGACAGTTGTATATTTTTATATGTTTTTATATTACTAATTAGCATCTTTTCTTTTCAAAGGAGCTTGAAGAACTCCTTTCATCATTTCTTGCAAGGCAGGACTAATGGTTAGGAATTGCCTCGGCATTTGTTTATTTGGGCAAGTTTACCTTGTCTTTATTTCTTCAGGACAACTTTGCTGGATAAAATGTTCATTGTTGGTAGTTCATTTTTTCAACACATTGTATATATTATTCCACTCTCTTCTTGTCTGCAAAGATTCTGTTGAGAAATTTGCATATAAGATTATGGAAGTTCCATGGTATGAAATAATTATTTTTCTTGCTGCTTTAAAATTCTTTCTGTCTTTGATTTTGATAGCTTTATTATAATGTGTTTTGGAGAAGATCATTTTGGATTGAAATTATGGGTGATATTAGCTTAATAAACTTGAATGTCTATTTTTCTCTTCAGGTTTTCAAAGTTCTGTCATTATTTCTTTAAATAAGCTTTCTGTTCCTTTCTCTGTTCTCCTTTTGGGGCTCCCATGACATTTACATTGTTTTTCTTATTTCTCTAAGTTGCTGTTATTCTTATAAGACCCATGAGTTTTCTCTATTTCTTTTTATCCTTCTCTCCTTTTGCTCCTCTGACTGGATAACTTCAAATGATCTATCTAAAAGCTCACTGATTCTTTCTTCCACTTGGTCCAGTTGGCTGTTGAAACTTTCTGATGCATTCCTCAGTACAGTCATTGTGTCCTTCAGGTTTAAAATTCTGTTTGATTCTTTTTCATATTTTTATATTTGTTGAACTTATTCACTTTTGCGTTGTTTTTCTGATTTTGTTAAATTGATTATCTGTATTCTCTTGCAGCTTTCAGAACACCTTCAGAATTATTTTGAATTGTCTTTGTCAATTTATATATCTCTGTTTGGGGGGATTCAGTTACTAGGTGTTTATTGTGTTCATGTTATGCTGATTATTCATAATCCTCATAACCTTGTGTAAGTGTCTGTACATTTGAAGAAGCTGTAACCCCTTTGAGAGTTTCCTTATGACTTCCATAAAGAAATACCTTCACCTGTGATAGGAAGAATGTTGGACTATGCTGTACCAATGGACTTAGCCATGTAGGGCACCAAGTTCAGGAACATTTTGCAGCTCCACAGTTGGGGGTCTGATTTTTCATTGGCTCAGGTCTCTGGAGTCCACTCTATCAACAATGGTATGGCCCTTGGCTATTGCTGTGGGGTCTGTATGTCTGCAACATCTATGGGGAATATCAGTATCACCTTCAATCCAATGGCTAGAAACCATCACAAGCAGTATTGACACCTGGAGCTGGTTAGGTGCACATACTTGGTTGAAGGGGCCATCTATAGGTACTTATATAGTAGCAGGGGCTGGTTGCAAACACACACTTATTGATGGGGACCACGGCCATCATCAAGGATATGGGCCAACTGTGTGTGTATTGGCAGCTGTGGGGGCCCTGTATGTCATCATGTACTTTTCTGGCTGCAGATTATACTCGTGAGTGCACACATGGCAGTGGAGAACAGTAAAGGCAGTTGAACCAGGGCCATGAAGGTATACAGGTGGAAGAACTCACCACAGGACAGACCAGTGGTGCATACTAGTGACAGAAACCAGGGCTTACACCAGCCCCACCAGCAACTGTGAGGACTAGCTACAGATGAGCCCAGTGGTACAGATTGGTATTTGGAGGTAGGATTATGTCAGGGATTATAAGCATCTGTGGAGGCCTTGGCCTCTGGGCTGAAATTTTGTATATGCAGAATCTTACTAGAGGCACATACATGGCTATAGAGGAGAGTGATGGAAATCAGGCTGGCGGTGTGCATGTGCACAGCTGCCAAGGCTAATCCTAAGCATGTACGTACACAGATATGAGGTCAGCCATGAGGGTCTAGACTGGTTTGTTTTTATGCAGTGGCAGACAGAGGTCTGGCCTGGCTGTTGGTGCAGCTCCTGGGCATGGGGGAGGTGGAAGGCAGTGTAGAGGGATTCAGGTGGCTGGCATCTGTGAATGCATAAGCTTGTGAAGTGAAAATCCAATAATATCTGCAAGGGGTATATGGCTGCTCTGCTGGTTTCTCCAGAGGTGAAAGCTGCTGGGGTTCTTTGCAAATTCGTTACTAGAAACCTTAGTCACTCTTGCTATGTGGTTGATTCCAGCAGTCCCTGCTTTTCTTTCTTATTTCTAGATGTCTCTACTTGCTTCAACTTTACCAGTGTCTGAGTGGGGGAAATTCTAAGAGGGTCCTTCATGTGGTACCCCAGTAGGCTGGCAAGGCTGGTTTCTCTTCCTGCTCTTCCTTTCCCATTGAGGGGAACTTTTTCCAGCTGTGGAGTTTTCACATGGTACTCAGCAGTGCGGCCTGGAGGATGGAATGATGTAGGCAAAATTGAAGCTGTTTTTCATTCCTTTTGTGCAGCTATCTTCAGGTGTCTTATCGTGTTCCTGGAGTTTCTTAAGTGGACTCCTGAGCTCTCACAAGGATGTTTTTGAAAGGGAAATCTCCCTAACTATTGACCTTTGTTGGGGGATGAAGTCTGGGATCTTCTATTTTTCCATCTTGGTGATATCCTGGAGGGTTTTTCAAACTATGGTTTATTAAATAAAATCAGAAAGCGTTTCCTAAAATATAAATGCTGTTTCCCTATAAATTCAAGTAAAAGTATTACTACTACTTGACCTTTGATTTCTATAGTACCCAATACAATTGTTGCCTTGGCTCATAAAATTGAAAAACAATTTTATTTTCAATCCAGAAATATTCTTACACGCCTGAAGCCTTTTTCCTTGGCTAAATAAGCATGGTATATGAGTGCTTAGCAATATCTGAAATGATGATTCTGACCCATGGATTTATTAATGCCCCACTGAGGAAAGATATCTGAGGTCCATGAGTCTGTAAGCATCACTAAGTTTTCTTTGCATAATCACTATTGATATGGACAACACAGTGTTTTTAGGTAATAAGAATTGACTTCTATGCACATCTCTCTCCCTATGATCAAGATCTAGAATGGAAGATATATACAGTTTTGGTCCTTCTGTATCCTTAATTAGCTGAAATACCTCTAGAAAGGGAACTACAATGGACAAAAGCAAGAAATTATATGCTTTACTTCTATTTCTCTACTCGATTCAGTTTTTGGCATATTTGTAAGGATCATAAATCAGGACACTTTCCCTGAATTATTTTAAGTCCTTTATAAGATGTGTCTAAAACCAAAAACATTTTTCTGTTGGCAAGAGGCCAGATAAGATAATTAGACTCTATATAAATGATGAAAGAGTTCGTGCTCTCCTGGAGGCTTCTCCTTCAGTAAAGATGGAGACACTAGTACACAAAATATGGAATCTTATAACCACTTGCATGATGACAATAGTCTTTGATAAGCATTGCTCTTTGCTTGTAAAATTAAAAGCATTCTTATTTTTTTGTTGTTTTAGTTTTAGTTCTAGATTGTGTAGATTTGCTTAAATATGGTTTTGGAAACCATAAGAAAGTATACTTATAGAATATTAGCAGAGTTGATATGCTCAAATATCAGGAACATTCATTTTTATAAAAATGGAAGTGTGTATAGCTTTTCCCTTTCTCTTACTTTCAAAAATGGGCTTTTGTCACCTTTGGTCTGTTAATCCACGTACATAATAAAGATATGAGACTGAGAAAGACAGAAATGGCTGACCTCTTTCTACATAAGGAAGGTCAAAAGAAGGTCACAGAGGGACACTGTTCAGAAACTTCTTAAGATAGAGACAGAAAAGAGATAGAATACTATGGAATTTTGCAGACTTATTTGGATATAGTTTGACTATATGTAAAGCGGTGGAATTTTTCCTTTTCACCTCTTAGACTTGAATTTATATTTCTTCTGAATGGAATAATATTCAGTAATGGGACTACTCAAACTAAATGCAGTATGACAAAGACTTTTCATTCTGAATTGGTATTTTATCAGTTAGCCAACTCTCTATTACATTAGCTACATTTTTTAAAAAAAATGAAAACAAAAGATGACAAGAATGCACTATTTTAATCAGATTATTTACTACACATAGGGATAATATCTGTACGTGTTTGAGTGGCCAGCAATGGGGTTCTTCTGCCACATTTTTCAATCAAAATTGTGGAAAAGAAAGGTTAATTTTTCACTTTGTTATCTAACTTTCTTTTTGTTTCAAGTTTAAGGAAAATACAGATCATGCTCAATAAAATAAATATGTTAAATGGTAGGAACTTTCCAACATTTTGAGTAGGCTGACTCAAATATTAGAATCTAGCAGGAAAAAAGATAAGTCATCATCCTAATGGGTACCTTGACTCTCAGAAGGGCTTAAATCTGCTGTTACTCAAGATGTGCATTGCATCCGGGAGGATGGCCCTCTGTTATTGTTAGGTGTTTGCTCTGAAGCAGTGCTTCAGCTGTACTTTAGGTAGGCTGTCTTCACACTTTGACAGCAGGCAGCTTCTGGGTCATATGCTGTCAAATATGGCCTAAGTAGTTTATTGTCATAGGCTGTCTACCACACATTCTTTGCTTTAAAGTTGTTCTCTTGGTTTGATGTGAGGTTATGAGGAATCCAGTGTTGGTGAAGCAACACTGTATAAACCCTTAGACAGTGGTGCTGTCAAGAGAGTCAGAATGTATAGTCTGTTTTGTCAGAACTAATTGCTTATTCTTCCACTATGCAAGAAGCCCTATGAAAAAACTTGCCACCATTCTTTCCTCAAAGAATGATGATGCCATATAAGGACTGAACTCAATATTGGTCTCTGTTATCAGCAGACTAGACATTTGTGGCAGTAGTATCTGTATTAGTGTCAGTTAGAAGGAACTTGTGTTGTCAATTTCATCTATAGCCTCCATCTCTACCCACATAGCTTCTTCATTCATGTGCTCACTGTGTGAGCACTGGAGTGGCTGATGACAAGGGCTGGCTGGTATCTTGTATACTTGATAATAATCAAGGGTCTCTTCCAGAGTGCAAACTTTCTGATGGGAGAACTCACCTAAGGGACAGGAGTTAACACCCTGGCAAGGCCCCCTGGAGATGGTAAGAACTCATTACTAACATGAATCCTAGAAATGTGAAAAAGTTTGTCTTAGCTCAATGAAGTTGAAATACCAGAATTGCCCTGTGAGACTACAGAGGAATGGGTTACAACATTCTGTGAGTGAAGTGGGCTTACTGGAGTTGTTATAGTAAATAGTGCTGGAAATTCAGTGGCATTTTCCTCTGCAGACCAAGGCAAAGGTAGCAGGCTCACTGACAGCAGTTAGGACAATAGGAGATAGGACCCCAAACAGTAGCACCCAAGAGGAGGTGCTTAACTCTCAGAAGGTATAGACAAAATTATTGTAATAAGCAGCAAGATTTGTTGGACTCACAGAAGGTATGGAGATAGTTTAAGACACACAGTATTCCTGGTAACTGGGTATTGCACAGGTAGAGGAGGCAGCTGATTCCTTACATCCTGAGTCTCTTTGAAAAGATAATGGACATGGATCTAATTCCCACCTTTGGTTATTTAAATAAAATCTGTTCAAAATTCAGAGTCCTGTGTGTTTTGGCTATTGTGGCCTGGAGACTCTTCAAAGGTCTAAGCTTCATTCCTCCTGAAATATAAATATGTAGTAAGAAAACATTACAGTCTTCCTTACACCTGTGGACGGTGACTAGAGCCCTACTCTGGCTGTAGTTATTTGGTGTAAGAGATGTTTTATTACACTTTTGGATCAGACCAACTAACAAAAACAATGACTACAGGGTTGCCCTGGCCAGGTGGCTCAGTTGGTTGGAGCATAGTCCCATATACCAAAAGGTTGAGAGTTCAATTCCTAATACCCAGTCAGAGCACATACCTAGGTTGTGGGTTCTATCCCTGGTCTGGGCTCATGTGGGAGGCAATTGATCTCTCTCTCTCTCTCTCTCTCTCTCTCTCTTTCTCTCTCTGTCTCCTCTCTCCCTGTCTCTCTTTGTCTCTTTCTCCCTTCCTCTCTAAATTAAAATAAAAATATCCTTGGGTGAAGATTTTAAAAAATAGCTACAGAATTAATTCTTCTGATATTTAGAGTCCCAGAAAACTTGAGCTCTCACAAAAACACTGAGATATCCAGGTAAATTTGTTTCCCCGTTATTCTACATAATTGTATCAGATGCATCACCACAAGTTCTATTGCCATTCCCATACTGCTTCAATTTACAGCAAGCACTAAATTTGTGGTCTTGGAAACCCAGTAATTTGAATAGTTCCAGAATGAGTAATGAAGTGTGTCTTGACTGATATGGTAGGGAGATGTAGACTCATGTAGTTGTTAAATTCCAAGCCAGAGAGATGCCCTAAGGATCATTCTTCACAGAAAATGACTTGTGACCAAGAAAGGTCAATTAGCTCACCTAAGATCAGGCAGGAGAGAAACCAGGAATAAAGGGTAACATCTCCTAACTCATCCCTTTAGGAAGGAATGAAGGTAAGAAAGTAGAATCTCTAATGGATGATCAACATTAATTTTGATAACTTGCTTTTACTTATGACTTAAGTCTCTAATTTTTTTTTGTCAAATTAGAAAGTAGAGTCAACTGAAGTTAATTTTAATTTTTAGTCATATATCTGAATAACAGTAATCTCAGAATTGCTTTGTAGATAATAGGTGTAAAAGGTATTAAAAATAGAATATAATATGTATGATGCCATAAAGAGATATTTTTATTTTTTTATATTTTTTAATGTTTTTTATTGATTATATTGTTACAACAGTTCCAATTTGCTCCCCTTTGCTCCCCTCCACCCAGCATCTCCCTCCCCCAGCAATTTATTTTTAAAATATATTTTATTTATTATTCTATTACAGTTGAAGAGATATTTTTATTTTATATTATGTTTTGAAAATTCGTGTAAACTGCCTTTCTGGAGCATTATAGTTCTTTCTGAAAAATGAAATATGGAAAATATTTACTAAGCATAGTTTTATTTATTTAATAAAAACTTTACCCTAAAAATTAATAAAATAAAAAGGATGTTTTTATAAAATGGAAGCCTATATAGGTTAGATTTTTTTCTGAGGGCTACATTTCAACTTAATGTTGATTAACAGAAAATAGATCCTATTGCATCCATTGAGGTTATTCAAACTCTGTGAACACAAACAAATGTGGTTGGCACTGCAACTGTTTTGCATGGATTCAACCCAGATTGTTCCCTGCACTTAAGTCATGGTTTGTATTTTGTGCCCATGGGACAACTATGCCCGGGACATTTTAACCTATTTAGAGTAATATGGTTTGCAATGATTTCTTTACTTTGATGTTTTTAAATTTTAATTTGTATTTGCATCCATCAGCACTTGTTCCCCACTCCCACACCAAAATATACAATTACGGGCTTTGAAGACTAACTTTTGGTGGTTTTCAAATGAAATTTGATTTTTCAATCTCCTATGCCTTTTATCTTTTAAAAATTGTTTGAATCATATGATGTTTTTTAATGGAATTATCAGAAATCTACAAAGCAACTAAAAGATATTTTACTAACTTTTCAAAACCTGCAAACCTCCCATATACTTTTTGTTCCTTACTCTCAGCACAAAGTACTCTTGGTAGGTGGTATATCCTGAATATTCCACTATGGATAATAAGGCAATCTTTTCTGTAGACTTAGTCACTCCTAGTTAAGCTCATATTCATACATGGACCACAATTTGGGTGCATGCAGAGCAGCAATAAAATTCTGTTAAATTAGGTCCTTGAAAAGCCAAATAAAGCAAATATGATCTATAGCTAAATATATTTTAAAGCCTGACTCCTTTTTCTGTATCCCTAATTTGGAATCCATGCTTATTCCTAGTTTAAAATGACAAGATTTAAAGTCAAAATCATTTCTTAAAATACCTAGATATGGTTAGTCATAATTTTCCCAGTTATAAAGCTGTATTTATTGTTCTATATATTTACACTTAAGTGTATTGTACCATCTAGCCTTTTGTGTACCATATTATTTCAGCTTAATAATAAATGCAATCTTCATTTGGAAAACTGAGGCTCCAGATGTTAAGTGACTTGGCTAAGATCATATGACTGTTGAGACCTTCAATTTGAGGCAGTGTTATTTGAAGCCATATGTGTCTTACTGTATATCCTACTTTAATCTACTATCTAGTGGGTTATGCTACAATTCTCTAAATAAGTTTCCAACTAAGGGTATAATCAAAATTGAGAGATGTTAAAAACCTTAAAGATGATCCAATCAGATCCTTAAATCAATTAAACAGAGATCCAGAAAGAGTCAATAATTCTCCCAGCTACATCCATTTTATGTCAAGAGCCAGTGAGTCTGGTTCTTAGAGCCATTCTTGTGCTATGGATAACATTGGCTGCTTTGTGTAGCATTATCAGGGGCTGTTTTCAGTTATTCCTGTTATTAATGCCTTCTACTCTAACTCTATCATTGTCTTAAGTCCTATGTGGTTTATGTTTATAACTACTTCTAGAGAAAAAATTAATCAATCAACACAGCATTTTTACTTCAAAATACATAATGCAATGGAGTACTTTTTAAAAATAGTTAACCATAGTTTTCAACTAAAAGTCAAAACAAAATTACCATGTACTCTTTGGTTTTAGAAACATTAAATAATATGAGATGGCTCTTTTTATTGTTCTGGGATTCTTTTGGGAGGTGATTGCATTAAAAATGAAATATACTCATTTATCATTATCCTGTAGCTCTCTGGATCTCTCTCAGAATATGTCTTAGGAAGATGCTAATAATCAAATTAAATTCTCTAAACACAATGGTTAAAATAAGAAAAGAATACCCAGGCTACAATATCATATTTTATACACTTTTTTCTAGCTCCTAATAATTCCCCCAATAGTACAGATTTGTGATAAAACAAAAATATTTGCTCTCCAGAAATGTGTTTATAATGGAAGATAATTGGTGTGACATTTCTTGCCACAACTACTTATTCTTTTCTTCATTCATCCCTAAGTTTACTCTAGATCCCTATACCCTATTTACACCCAAAGACACAAATGTTTATGATTAAGGTGTAAGAGGGTAAAGTTCATCTGAGAGTATATATAATTACACTTTTAAGAACATCCTGAGAGGTTGGTAAGAGATATGAAGTACATAGAGTATAATGAGAACCAGTTTGTCATTTAGTGATTATATATACTAAATCAACAATTATCAGGCAGCTATTTGGTTTGTAACATCAGATTTTTCTTGATATTAGTGGCATAGATATTATGTGTATTGACTTCTTTGATTTAAAGAATGATCTATGAATAGTGGTGAAACTTCTTTTCCAAGAAAAGTAATTCACATTTTTTTGAGATATGATAGCATATATTCCTCCAAGATTTATGCAGGTGCAACATTTCCATTTTCCATTTGTGGAAATTCCATTAATTAGATGGTTTATTTTAATTCCATTGTATACTCGTCTTGAAGCACCATTTATATTTGTTTTAAAAGAGGACCCCAAAAAGCCAAACCTAGACAAGGATATCCTGAATTTCAACAGCAAAATTTAATACAGAACCATTACATTTAAAACATTTACATGTGTAGTTGCAAACTTACTTATTTTAAGCATGATTTATATATTTTGACAGAAAAAAACTATATGTTTACAATCATTATATGTATCTGGTTCAATAACAAATTTACAATAAGTGACACATTATATGAGAGTAAATTTTTTTGATGGATGAAAAGAAAAAGTCTCTCAATTTATCTTTAAGACACAATACTAATTAATTATTTCCAAATAAAAAAGCTAAGAGCCATTACATTAGAGTCACTTATTTTAAGCTCACATTCATTTCATATTCACATAAAATTCATTACTAAAAGTGTAGCAAAAAAGTTGGGTTTTGATATTGAGTGTTTGAAAGCTTGTTGTTCACTCTACAGTCCTACTACAGGTTTGATGTTTTAAAAAAACATGTGAAACATACACTAAAATTAGCCAATGAACATACTATAATTATTGCAAAAGTATGAAAATAAAGTGTTTTATTCTAATGCTTTATTGCACAAGTATTGCCTCAAAAGGTTAATGTAGCCAGTGTCTAAATGTTTTCTGTTGCTTTATCTTCATTGAGAATGGGTTTTTGAAAATTAGGTCAAGTGAACAAAGCTGGAAGCATACAAAGCTGTTTGCATTACCTGTGATGTTAAAACACTGCAAGTAAGGAGCATAAAGCGTCATCTTCTACACTTCACAACTCTATTTCTTCCTTGAAAACTGGGGACATTTGTGTATGAAGGCATCTAAATAAAGACCCTGCAATCGTTGTTTTATTCCTTCTGATCTTCAACTATTATTGTTTCTTAAAATATAATCTTGCTAATACTTAGCTTATTTATTAGTGGATTTTGTACTCACCTAGTTCTTTTTAATATATCTAGTTTGAGAGTAGATAAAAAATAATGGGTTTAATAAAAATAGAACATTATACATTAACTAAAATAAGTTACCTAGTTTTTAATATTTTAAATAAAGCAAACTATTTCCTCTCCATCTTTCTACTATTACAAAATAAATGAAATTTTTACTCTTAATATTTATACTTTTTCCCCAAACTTAATATAGTTACTTACTTGAACAATTGTTGCCTAAGAAAACTGTAAAATAGAATGTATGTAAAGAGAGCAGACTCCCCTGTTTTACACTGTTATAATGTTTTTTCTGTGAACGCACAAGCCTAAATAGGTTGAAACAAAAACATATGGTGATAGAGTAGATAAAAATGTGATTCAGGTAGTGTGCTAGAAAGCAGGGCACACCTGAAGTATCTGTTTGCCAGAAACATTATTCCCCATCAATTAATCACTTTTACATGTCAAATGATTTCACCTCTGTAGTTTTTCTTTAATATGTTTCCTGCCCCTGGCTCTTCTTTCATTCCATGTCTAAGAATCTTAGGACATGCACCCTTGCTGGTTCCAAAAATGTGCTCCTTCCCAGTGATACAGAGGGCACTGGGTATAGAGTAGATTCTGAGCAAATAAATGAGTAAAAATAATTCTCTTTTCATTTAGGTATGGATAATGTCCTGTAAAGATTCTGAGTGCAATATCATATTCACCCTCAAGTTTTGATAAAGCATTAAAAATATGGGATGTTATGACATGTAAAATTTTATATCTTAAAAATTATCCTGAAAATTTAATTCATGTTTAATAACAAAAATATATAATTTGATGCTTTTGGACAGTATAATTAAAAAAAGGAAATATAGCTTTTCAGTCACAACTTTTATACATAATGTCAAACACTGAATTAACTTCACTTTGTCTATGAATCACACACACACAAAAATTCTTTTAGAAAAAGTGATTTCATTTGTATAATTCAGATTGCCTTTCTTTATTGGATCAAATGCTCAGATGATTTTTTAGTTCATCTGTTTATTCTTCTTTACATGTAGCTCCAGTTATTTCTATTTTGTAACTGGTGGGAAAGCATTTAAAATTCTAAAATGGATACAAACCATTACATATCTATACATACAGTTACATATTTTTTAACTCTAGAAAAGGAGAAAAATAATATTTAATGACTCATTTTATAAAAGTTATGTAGATACCAAATGTTAAAATTGATGGCTTCTTCCCTCTAGAACTTATTTTTACTTTATGCTTTCTTCTACATTTTAAAATTCATTATATACTTTTTGTAATGGTGATTTGTTCAGTGCCTAAGAACAACTTATATAAAAAAGTGTCACATAATAACTTTTTAAAATACATTTTTATTGAATTTATTGGGGTGACATTAGTTAATAAATTTATATAGTTTTCAAGTGCAGAATTCTATGATACATCATTTGTATTTTGTATTGTGTATTCACCACCCAAAGTCTAGTCCCTTCTGTCACCACTTATCACCCCTTTACACTCTTCCACCTGTTCCACTCCCATTTTCTCCTGGTAATCACCATACTGATGTCTGTATCTATGAACTTTTTTCTTTTGCTTAATCCTTTTCCTCTTTCACCTTGCCCCCAACCATACCCCCACCACAGCTGTCACTCTCTTAACAATAAATTATCCTCATTAATAAAGGTGAAGGAATTAAAAAGTACAAATGGGTAGTTACAGAAAGTGATGGGGATGTAAAGTACAACATATGGAATAAAGTAAATAATATTGTAGTAACTGTATGGTGCCAGGTGGGTACTTGAAATATTGTGGGGATCACTTTGAAAAGTAAGTGATTGTCTAAACACTGCTTCACACCTGAAAATCATACAAAATAATGTTAAACATAAACTATAATTGAAAATAAAGTTAAAATAAATACATAAGTAAACAAACAAACTAGAGTGGGTTTTGTTTTTTCAATTTTGCTCCTACCAAGATGTGCATTGTCTACCATTAACCTTAACTGGTGCTATGAAGCTATCTCATCTTACATATGGCTCAATTTCCACTATTAACTTAGATCATAAGCAAAGGCATTACTTCTTTAATCATGAATGAGAACTTTATAAGCTTCAGATAAAGATAAAATGTATTGTTTTTCCTGTTATTTCTTCTTAATGACCTTGTTGGTATATTGCTTTAAAGTTACCCAATAATTATGTCTTCCATGCTCCAGGTATTCTCCTCAATGCATGTGGTAATTGCAGACTCACTCAAAGAAGCCCAAAGCTCCTCTACAAACATGGATTCTATTTTTTTATTGCATTGCACATAAAGAGTTCACCATACAATTTTTGTGTGTGTTTGCTTTACCTATGATCAGAATAATACATGCCACTGCTAAAAGAAAAAATGCATATTCAACATGTGTTACAGTTAAGAACACAAATTAAGGGGTCCATCATCATATCAAGGAAATCAGCTGGTTAATTCATTGCACCATTCATTGGTGTAATGGTGAGTTATTCTCATAGTTTCAGAGTGGCAATTAAACTTCACTCACCAGTGCACTAGCAAACAAGTTCTGGATCAAGGTGACAAAATTTCCTCAGCTCCTTCATTTCTACTTCCTTTTTCATAATAAACATACTCTGTTTGGCCCTCTGTTCCTTGGGTGGGGCTTTAACTGATTTTTAAACACTTTGTAAAATTGTCTAGGATCAAACTAAATGAGGATGAGAATAGCAAGGAGAAAGAGAGCTGCTGCTCTCCTAGGTACTCCTAGCTTGGCTTATATTTATACACTTGCACTTTTATATAGATTTTTGTCCTCATGAATGTTATTTTTTAAATATATTTTTATATGCTGCACACCATCCTTCCAGCAATAGCCTGCTCTAGATCCCTGTTTGAGAAAGCAGTATTTTATTTAGATGGGTGATTATAAATTATCTTCAGTACCAGACCCTTCTGGGCTGGAGTCCATGTTAAGGAAGGCCTCTTTATTGGTGAAAGTTGAGCTGAGAGTTATGCTCTGTCGGGGCTTCACAGGTGCAAGTTCATCTAATTTAATATTTTCATTTTTGACCAGAATTGTCTTATCCATGTTTTCTTCACTGTGCCTTGCGACAACAGCATCAAACACATCTAACTTTGGTGGCAAGGTTCCACTTTCAAATAGGTATTTGGCTAGATAAGAAATGCCAATGTTGGATAAGAATGAGGAAACCATGGCAAGAGTTTTAAATGGGAACCTCTGATTGTATATGCCATTCTTATCAGAGTAATAACCAGGGTAAAAGATCAAGGGCTGCAGGTAGAGATATGGCTCCCCACCAGTTATTCTTAGGAAAAGGCCAGAAACATAACCTGCCACAGCTCCATATGTATTGGTCCCTTTGACGAAGAGCACACTAAGCAGCTGCGGAAAGATGATGATGTAAACGAGGTCCGAGCTGAGGTACCAGAGCCCGTACACGGTCTTTGTTAGCAATGCCATAGCTGTTGCAGATGCTCCAAACACAAACACAGTGATTCGCATAACCCAAACGACTTCCTTGTCTGATGCCTGCAAGAAATTGCCACAGTGTCAGCTTTTTGCACAATGTATTGGCTCATTCAGGTGAAGCATGAAATGCATTTCTGTGCTTTAAAGCTAGTCAAAAGAATTCCCTGTTCAAAAGAACCTATGCAACGCAATGTTCATAGCAGCGTTCTTTACAATAGCCAAGTGCTGGCAATAGCCTACGTGGCCTTCAGTAAATGAGTAAATTGAAAAACTCTGGTACATTTACACAACGGGAAACTACACAGCAGAAAGAAAAAACTCCTACCCTTCGTGACAGCATGGGTGGAAGTGGAGAGTATTATGCTAATTGAAATAAGCCAGGTGATGAAAGACAAATACCATATGATTTCACCTATAAGTGGAACCTTATGAACAAAACAAATGAGCAAAATAGAACTACTGACATGGAAATAAGGTACAGACTGACAGCAGCAACCAGTGGGATGGGAGAAGGGGAATAAAAGAGGAAGCAAGGGGAATGGTCTCATCAAGGAACAAGTATAAAGAACCCATGGACAGGAACAACACGGTGAAGACAGACTACGAGAGTCAGGGGTGGGCAGAACAGGGGAGAGCAATGGGGAGAAAATTGAAACAACTATAATTGAACAACAATAAAATTTTTAAAATGAGGAAAACAAAAGAATTCCCTGGTTTCAAATGGCTCATCTATGGGCAAAACCAACCTAAACCATAGCATATGAAGCAAGCATTCTAGGTGGCCTTCCTGGAGGACCTTTGGGAAGGGTTTCTGAGTACCATATGCATAGACCATCTGCACCTTTTCTTGACAGTGCAGGGCAGAGGTGAGATGAGCTAACATGTTTTTATAGAAGAATAATAATGCAAGGGGGGTGTTGTATACTTTACATATAAAGAAATAGTTTTTATGTGGCAAAGGAAGCAAGAATAAAACATGCCACCTCTCTCCATAGGAGTCCTGTCAAATTTCAAACTAACCATCTTAAAAAACAAATGGAGCCATTTTGTTAATTATGACCTGGGAAATTTAGAGAAAGACAAAGTTTTATTCAAGGTAGAAGGTGGAGAGGGGTCTTAAGCTTTCAGTAGCCCACAACAGCATGCTATTCTGCAGTCACTTAACAGAATAGGAAAATCAAATTGGGAGGCTGTTTGCAGACAAAGGTGGACTTGAGGGTCAAGTGAAGAGTAGGACAGATGTGAACAAATACCCATGAAATAATTTACCATGTTCTGCTTCCACTAGAGTTCTCAAGTTTCTTATCATATTTAATGAAACTCAAAGTTTTTCTAAGATATTTTAGGTTTCATTATTCTTTCATTAGAGAGGTGAGAGTTTAAATTATAGTAATATGATTATACCTTTTGGAAAATAGTTACATTCCTTTTTTTCTTCTGTATTAACATGAATGATAGCATACGTTAAAAACATTCGTACAGATCATAAGTAAAATTCATCATTATTTAATGTCTGCTTAATCAAAGTAGGGTCAAATTTAATATATAATATTAATAAGTATATAATACTACATATACAATAAATACACTGACAAAGACAACAACAATAATAATGTAACATTTGAAAAAATGCTCTTACATTTTGTCTGAATGAAAGCTGGTAGATGTTGCGAGCAAACATTGAACTTGCTGATAAGATAGAAGAATCTGCTGATGACATGACAGCAGCAGAAACTGCACCAAGACCAAAGAAAGAAATGTATACAGGGCAGAGATACTGCAGAACAATTGGTAAAATCATGTCTGCTTCTTCATTACTTTTAGGATCTGGAAACCCATATGCTGTCTGGTTCCAGTCTGTTGAATAGAAACAAAAAACATAGCAACCACCAAAGAGTCATATGTTCTTTATCAGTCTGGAGTCATCCTATTTACTAGGCAGTTTTTGAAATAAATTCAGAATGTATGAATTAGCCTTATTAGCTAAGAAATCTAATTACTCTAACTAGGTATGTTAGTCTAATTAGGGGAGAAGTCCATGACTGGTCAGGTGAAATTATCTTATAGGTCCTGGCCTCTAATGGGTTTTGGTTACACTTGATCTTATTTACAGCACCTGCAGAGAATATGGTGGTGAGCTATCTAGCTAGCTAGCTACCTATCATCTATCCTCTATCTATTATCTATCTACCTAAATCTTCTGCAATGGTGCCAATCCATTGCACAGAATCATAGAAAAATATTAAGCTGAATCATAGATTTTTTCTTCAACCATTTGAAGATGTGAGCAGACACTCAATGTTTCATTCCTTAGTCCTCAGTTACAAATGCATAAATGGATGAAGACAATATTGGATCTATTGTCACTCATACCCTTTCTGTATATAAAGTTGGTTTTGGAGCTTTCACAGCACTACTTCATCCCTATTAAATTCCTTTTTGCATCAACTTTCACTTACAGGAAATAGGAACTATGACAGATAAAGGAAAGACTTTTTTGAGTACAATGTGCAAGTATGAGGTTGAAATTTTAAGAATATTTTTGGACTCTATGGTACAAGGACTTGAAACATAAGTTTATCTTTGGATAGCTTCTTTAATATTTAATTATACAGTAGTCCCCCATCTGTGTTTTTGCTTTCCATGGTTTCAGTTACTTGTGGTCAACTGCAGTCTGAAAATAGAAAATTCCCAAAATAAACAATTTATAAATTTTAAATTGCACCACATTTTGAGTAGTGTGATGCAGTCTGATATTGTCCTGCCCTATCTGATCAGGGATATATCCATGCTGTATATGCTCCCCACCCATTAATCACTTAGTGGCTGTCATGGCATCACGGTGCTTGTGTTTAAGTAACCTGTATGCAATGTCACAATGCCTACACCATTCATCTCACTTCATCTCATTATTCTAGGCTTTGTGTCATCAGCCATCATCACAAGAAAAAGAATAAGTACTGTAAAATAAGATATTTTGAGAGAGATATAAAACACATTCACATAACTTTTATTACAGTATATTTTTATGATTGTTCTATTTTATTATTAGTTATTGTTATTAATATATTACTATGCCTAATGTATGTTAAACTTTATCATAGGTATATAAGAATAGAATAAAACATAGTATATACAACAGATCCTCAAATAATGTTGTTTTGTTATATTGTTGTTAAGATACCATAGGAGCCTAATTCTTGTTATCAATTAGCCTATGGTAAAATAGATTTCATTACATGGTGATTTGCTTGAAGTTGCAGAGCCTGTATAAGGTTTGGTACTATCTTCAATTTCAGACATTCATTGAGGGTCTTGAGATGTATCAACAGTGGATAAAGGGGCGACTATTGTACTAGCACATGCTAAAAAATACAATAGATTCTTTATATGTAAGTTAGTATAGTTCCTTTTTCAATTTATTGAACTTTTGTAATATCATGATTAAGGAACAAATAGGAGTCTTTTCCCTTGGATATTACCATCCCGCCCTCCCCCCATTCTCCATTACAATTGTTCAAACAATGATTTGATGAAGCCAATTATATAGCATTAACTGAGATGCTATGACACCAAAAATAACAACCACCAAAATGTGTACTTAATCCAATAAAAAGATAACTTTTACATGTTTTTCAGTCTATTGTCCTACAACACATACACACACACACACACACTAATGCCCAGATCTGTCTTCTGATTGTGACATAAATGCTATCTTTCATTTAAAGCCATGTGATCACCATTGTCAGACATCTTTTTAAGTGTTATTTATGCCATGGATGAACAATTGGGCTAGAGAGTGTACAATACAAACCATAACTGCTCTCTTCAAAATTAAATAATCCAATAAGTTATTAATTGAAAGTCAAAATGGTCATGTAAGTTTTATCCTGGGTAATCTTTACAAAAGACAACAGAGTGAAAGGTCATCTTCTTTAATCTGTTTTAATTAGCAAAACCTAGAGGACTTCTTTAAATTTGGGTTAATGTGACATATTTGCATGAAATACTCAAAAGTTGTATAACATGACAACATAAGGTTCAGGCGTAGTCAATATGTTCAATCAAGGATGAGAATTTTAAAATGTTCTAGATAGAGGCTAACTTGTAGATGTTGCCAGGTATTTTTTAATGTTCTTTGTACCAATTTTGAGTAAGTTATTCTCTAAGTGACTTAGTGCCTTAGTTTATCTTTACACACTTTTGATTGATTTTTCCAAAAAGGAAATCTTAACTAACAAACTATTGGAAAGGAAAAGCAGGAAACTCAAGTTTAAAGTGGTCATGATAATAGCAGGTAAACTTCTTTTTAGCTGGTGACTCTCGACTTTGGCTGCACTTTGACTCATCAAAGGGACTTGAAAAAAACACTGGTCACTGGATCTATCTTAGATTATAAAAATAAAATCCTTATGGGCTAAGAGAGAAATAGCTATTTTTTTATGGAGTCTCTCTTCTCCCTGCATGATGTTAACGTGTGCACCTTTGTTGAGAACCACTGCTGACAGGATTACAAATACACTGTTGATACATATAACAACACTCAGGGAGAAGATTCTTATAAATATTTTATTGGTGGGGTGAGCAGTGGAAAAATGTTTGGAGACCACAAATGTAAAATGCAATTTGTTGAACACTATAGCAAAGGTATATTAGGGGACCCCCCAAAAATATGGAATTGTATTCTGGAGGGCGGGTCCCTTGTAGTACAGTCTTACCCACTAGGTGAGTGTTCTAGGAACCCATCTATATCAGTGTACCAGCTAGCGTTGTTGTAAGAGGCTACATTCAGCTTCAGTAAAATTTTTTGAAGACTCTCTCAGTTCATTTGCCCATGATTTATGAGCACAGCTGCCCACATTGCACTGCGTGTTCAACAGTTTCTAACCAAAAACTGCATGATGCCCTGTGTTCCACACTCCCTATTCACTCTGTCTCACCCTGAGTGACTTTTGCTTTGGTTTCCCTGGATGAAAAAATTCCTCAATGGGAAATGTTTTGCTGATGTGGAAGAGTTGAAACAGAAAACTGCAGAAACACTAAAAGGCATCAAAATTGATGAGTTCAGAAACTGTTTCGAGCAATGAAAAAAAAAATCTCAATAGGTGCATTGCATCAAAAGGAGAGTATTTTGAAGGTGACTAAAGCTTAACCATGTAAGAATAAACACACAATTTTAAAATAAATAAATTCCAGTTTGGGGGGGAAGAAAGAGGGAGAGGGAGAGGAGTTGTGGTCATTGTTAATTTTGGTAAAATCTGAGTGGGCTGATTGGTGAAGCTGCAAGAGAGTTACCTGTTGATGCTCCAATGGCCCCAATGAGTATGGCTGGTAGAGCCATCACCAGGCATCCAAAAGCTGCCAGGAAGGACAGCACCTGAGCATAGGTGGCTGAGGATGAGGAGAGGACCCTCTGAAAGTAGGCTTGCCATGGGATTCCACCCAGCATCTGCATGAGAACCACAGGGACTCACAATAAATTGGAAGCAAATAACATGTATTATGTTTTTTTAACTTTTTTTTTACAATCACCTTCAGAATAAGTGTATGTACATCTTTGATGTGAAGAAAATGGTCTTATGTGCCACACATCTCAATTGCTTTCTATTTTTTAAGTATATTTTATTATGTTGTTACAGTAGTCCCAATTTTTGTCCCTTTGCTCCCCTCCACTCAGTACCCAGCTTCCCTTTACCAATACCCCCCTTAGTTCAAGTCCATGGGTCATGAATATAAGTTCTTTGGCTTCATTCTTTTCTATATTATTCTTAACTTCCCCCTGTCCTTTGTACCAGCCAATTACGCTTCTTAATCCCTGCACCATTTCCCCATTGCTCCCCCTTCTCCCTCCCAGGTGATAACGCTCCAAATGATCCCTATACCTATGGTTCTGTTCCTATTCTGGTTTGCTTAGTTGGATTTTGTTTTTATTTTTTAGATTCCATTGTTGATAGCTGTGAGTTCAACTGCTTTCATTGTGTTATTGTCATATTTATAATTGTGCAGAATTCCCTTAAGTTCTTTTCCTTCATAATTGCATGATGGTCCTTTCCTAAATTTACCTACTTTAAGCTGCATTATAATTACCCAGAAGCCTATTAGTTCTTATGTAGAGGTCTGTCCCAATCATCACAGAATTGTCTCAAAAAATTAAGATTCTGAAAATATGGAGTTTTTAAATCTGAATCAATATAACCCAATGAATATTTCTGGACTCCAATATGTGCCAGGCAAGGTAATGGTTGTCAGAGCACAAAGATGAATAAGAACTTGTTCTTGCTCTGGGTTCTCTGTTCCCTGGGAGAATCAATGCATCACAGTGTTTTCCAAAGGGGCACATGTAGAGTTCTCAAAACAACACAGTAAGGCTCCTCAGAATTTTTATTTATATTCATTTTACCTCATATTTGAATGGTATATATGGTTGTTTTATGAAATTATTTACATAGTATATTAGAAAGTATATATAAACAAGTTATAATTACCTGTACCTACATTGGGAGTGTACTTAAAATTCATATTGAGGCTATCCAGTGAAATAATTTTGGAGAAATAAAACTACTGTATTGCATAATGTGTTGCATGCTATAAAAAGGTATGTATGGGAACAAAAGTGAAAAGCAATGAATAATTTAGAGGTACCAGGAGGGGTGGAAACATGTGAGGAAGGACACTGCTTTATAATCAGGAAAACCTACAGAAATGATATTTGAAAAAGTCCTTAAGCACTGAGAGGGTGTCATTAGATGGAGATGAAGAGAGAAGAGAGTACCTGCAGAGAATCCAATAGAAAAAGATAGAAAAAGAACAACAAAGCAGTTATGAGAACAATATGTATTTTGTATAACTAGAAGTCAGGGTGTATGGGAATGGCAAGAGAGGATTCTGGGAAAATACCTTCCCCTTCATTACTGCCACATTCCTGTGACTGGCTTAGAGCTGGTGTTTCATAAATATATACTATATTAATGTGTGAACAGATGAATGAGCTTCCCATATCACAATGTATTAAAATTGATTCTTTAATTGATTGTCTTTCTCCCTGGGCTCTAAATTCTGGGATAGCTATCTTGTTTATCATTGTCACATCTGTGCCAGTCAGAATGCCTATCGCATATTGATTCCAGAATAATTCTCTTCTTATAAAAACCATACATGTTCAAAAGTAAAAAGAAAGTTAAACAAGAAATTCTAAAATTTGTTATCCCATGCCTCAGGTCTATATTCTTTCCAAGCTTTTCCTTTTGTTTTGCAACTTTTAAATCAGTATATCACTAATCTCTTCCCTGTAAATGAATATTGTTCAATAATATCAATGACTATATGAATCAATATACAATAATTTATGCACTAATATTTATGGACATTTAGGTCACAAGTAGGATAAACTCTGACTTAACCTGACAAACAGAAATTCTGATGGCAAGGTGCAAAATGGGCTTGGAGGAGTGAGAGATATGTTTGCTGACTTCAGGGAGACCACTGATGGGCTATCACAATAGGCCAGGTGAGGAGAGCTTTCAGCCTAATCTCTTGCTAATGCAGGGACAGTGGGCATATTAAGAATGGGATTGAGTGATACCTTGAAGGTATCATGCACAAGACTGGACAAGTCATTTATATGACAATTGGGAGATCAGAGAGACAACTAGAAGATCAAAGATCATTGGTGAAATATTCCCAGGCTTACTTCTATAGTTATTCATTTATTCAATCAACATCTATTATTTCATTTCAACTTATTCTACAATTTAAAAAATTAACATGACTTAGTCATATAACTTTATGACATGGAACAACTTTAGCGATCATTGGATATTATGTTTTATCTTAAAAATTTAGTAAATCTGAGGAACATGTGGTGTAGATAAAAGGACTTTTGGATTTTGATTCTTCTCTATTTCAATCTCTAGCTCAGATAATTGTGTGATTATTAACAAATTACCTAATTTATTCTAAGTCCAACATCACCTCCATATGTCATAAATATATCTGTCATGCAGGTACAATTACATATACAAATAATGTTTGATCCCTTTCTCCATTAAACTCAAAATTGTAAATCACTCAAGAATAATTTCAGCTGATACATTTTTTAAAATCCTTGGGAAAAAAAGACTCCTTACCACCACAGGAAATTCTTTAGTGAGATAGATATCATTTCAGTGCTAAAATTTAGCAAAGTGCCACAAACACCAAGTACAATAATCACAACATATTGTGAACACTCTAAAGAAGAAAAACAAACAATTTTTCCTTGATTTTGATATGAAAATTAAGTGTTTTAATTAATTAGTTTATTTATTCATTTATCTCTTATCCTCACCTGAAGAGTTATTTTTTTTTCCCATTGTTTTTAGAGAGAGAAGAAGAGAGAGAGAGAAATGTCGGTGTGAGAGAGACGCATGGATTGGTTGCCTCCCGAACATGCCCAGACTAGAGATTCTACTTGCCTGGTCAGGAGATTGAATCCATAACCTAGGCACATGCCTTGGTCAGAAATTGAACTCACAATCTTTCAGTTACAGGAAGAAGCTTCAACCAACTAAGCTACCCAGGCCAGGGCAGTGTTTTATTTTATAAATATCTCTACAATTAGCAAAATCACAAAATGTGGCAGGTTCTTTAGGTTTTTCACTCTTCCATCAACCTGCAATCTGCTTTTATTTCTCCTGTGCCCACATCCCACTGCCAGCACCTCTGCCCTGAGGTTCTTCTCATTCCCAAGCCACCTCTGACTGCTCAGGGCTTATTTCCTAAGGATGCATTTTCCAATTTATCTCATATATTTATGGCCTAGGGCACCACTAATTTACTTGCTATGTAGAGACTGAGTTAATTATTTCAGAAGAATTTGGCTCTTAAAGTCTAATTCAAAGTACAAAAGGAAACAGATGGCTTAGCTCTCAGGTTGTGAAAGGTATTTGGGGATAGGACATGGTATATGAAGGAACATGTCCTTCATTTACAGCATAGAGGAAATGTGTATACACCACAAATAATCCCATGGATGATATCCCTTTAAGGCCTTACTTGCTCTCTCCACTTTGACACATCATCTACCACAGTCTGTAAATTGCTCCATCCTTCCAAAAGAAAGTAGTAAATTCAGAACTGGACATGAGCCAGTAGGTAAAATTTACACATAAACATTAAAATCTTGAAAATGCATTTGATTTTGGGAAAAATTAAATTGCATTTCTCAGGTAAGACACCACTTACCAATAACAGAAAACTGTCAAGCCAGGTGTAGACTTCAAATGATTCAATGGTCCCCAGCCAAGGAGCCTGGTATTTGGTGTGCATAGCAGTGAACCCAATGTTGGTAACTGCAGGGTGTGACAATGCGAAAGGGACGCTGATCCACTGTAATCAAAGAGTGACATCAGAGTGTTAGGCAATGATTTCTAACTGTTTAATATATGCAAGATTTAGCCACTTAGTTTTTTTTTTCCTCATAAACCATACAGCTCAGTTGTTCCTCTTATTCAGAAAGAGAAGAACCTGGAATCATGATCATGGGATCTCTCCCATTACTAATTGCACTCACTTTCCTCCAAAACACCATAGGCTCATTAAACTTCTTACTAAATGAAATTTGAGCCAAACCTATATCAGACTCATGAACTAACAACATATTATGGTTATCTTGCATAATAGCATTTTTAGTAAAAATACCCCTATATGGTCTACACCTCTGATTACCAAAAGCCCATGTAGAAGCTCCAATTGCCAGCTCCATAGTCCTAGCTGCTGTCCTACTAAAACTATGAATCACAATCTTATTAGAACCACTAACAGTTTCCATATCCTATCCGTTCATAACACTCTCCCTATGAAGAATAATTATAACTAGTTCTATTTGCATACAGCAAACTGATCTAAAATCTCTTATCACCTACTCATCAGTAAGCCATATAGCACTTGTTATTGTGGCCATTCTTATCCAAACCCCATGAAGCTACATAGGAGCAACAACACTAATAATCGCCCACGGCTTAACATCCTCAATACTTTTCTGCCTAGCAAATACAAACTACGAGCGAATCCATAGTCAAACTATAATCCTAGCCCACGGATTACAAACAATTCTACCCTTAATAGCCACCTGATGACTATTAGCAAGCATAACCAACCTAGCTCTCCCTTCCAACATCAACCTTATCGGAGAGCTATTTGTAATCATATCAACATTCTCATGATCAAATATATCCATAATCTTAATGGGATTTAACATCATTATCACAGCATTATACTCCCTCTATATGTTAATTATAACCCAACTCGGTAAACACACCCACCACATCAACAATATTAAGCCCTCTTATACATGAGAAAACACCCTAATAGCAATACACATATTACCATGTCTCCTATTAATTATAAACCCTAAAACTATCATAGGCATAACTTACTGTAAATATAGTTTAACAAAAACATTAAATTGTGAATCTGAAGATAGAAATTAACCCTTCTTATTTACCAAAAAAGTATGCAAGAACTGCTAACTCATGCCTCCATATTTAAAAATGTGGCTCTTTCATGCTTTTAAAGGATAACAGCTATCCGTTGGCCTTAGGAGCCAAAAACATTGGTGCAACTCCAAGTAAAAGTAATAAATACATCATACACTTTAATATTTACATCACTAATAGTTCTATTATTCCTATTATAATAACGCTCATAAACAACTGAAACTACCCCAACTACCCCCACCATGTAAAAACTATAATCTCCTATTCTTTCTTCATTAGCTTAATTCCTACCACCTTATTTATCTATTCCAACCAAGAAATAATAATCTCTAAATGAAGTTGAATTACCATACAAACAATATAATTGTCCATGAGTTTTAAATTTGACTACTTCTCAATATTATTTATACCAGTAGCATTATTTGTCACATGGCCTATTATAGAGTTCTCTATATGATATGTGCACAGCAATCCAAACATCAAACGATTCTTTAAATACCTATTAACATTCTTAATTACAATGCTAATTCTAGTAACAGCCAACAATTTATTTCAATTGTTCATTGGCTGAGAGGGAGTAGGAATCATATCCTTCCTATTAATCAGCTGATGATATGGCCGAACAGATGCAAGCACAGCGGCACTACAAGCTATTCTCTACAACCGCATTGGAGATGTTGTCTTCATTCTATCAATAGCATGATTTGTAACTAACCTAAATACATGAGAAATTCAACATATCTTCATCCTACAACCAAATAATACCAACATCCCTCTAGCTGGCCTACTCCTAGCAGCCACAGGCAAATCAGCCCAATTTGGACTACACCCATGACTACCATCTGCTATAGAAGGCCCAACACCCATCTCTGCCCTACTCCACTCCAGCACAATAGTCATTGCTGGTATTTTCCTACTTATTCAATTCCACCCCCTAATAGAAAATAACCCCTTAATTCAAACAATAGCACTATGTCTAGGAGCTATAACAACCCTATTCACAGCTATATGTGCACTTACCCAAAACGACATCAAAAAGATCATTACATTCTCTACCTCAAGCCAGCTAGGTTTGATAATAGTAACTATCGGCATCAACCAACCACATTTAGCATTCCTTCACATCTGCACCCATGCATTCTTCAAAGCTGTGCTATTCATATGCTCTGGATCAATCAGTCAGAGTCTCAACGACAAACAAGATATCCGAAAAATAGGGAGCCTATTTAAAACCCTACCTATCACAACCACAGCCCTCATTTTTGGAAGTCTAGCCTTAATGGGCATACCCTTCCTAACAGACTTCTATTCAAAAAATTTAATTATCGAAGCCACCAACACGTCGTATACCAACGCCTGAGCCCTATTAATAACTCTAATCGATACCTCCCTAACTACCGTAAACAGCACCCGAATTATCTTCTTCATATTACTAAAACAACCACGCTTCCCTACCATATCACCAATAAATGAAAACAATCCCTTATTACTCAACCCTATTAAATGTCTCATAACAGGCACCATTTTTGCCGGTTTCCTAGGCTCTAATAGCATCACTCCCACAAACATTCCTCAACTAACAATACCCACCTACCTAATACTCACAGCCTTTTTTTGTAACACTACTAGGATTCACTATCGCCCTAGAACTAAATCTCATAACCTCAAACCTAAAAACCAAAACCGCCACAAGCCTGTTTAAACTCTCTAACCTCTCATCATGAAATACTGACTTAGAAAAAGTTAAAGCAATTGCCCTGGCTGGCGTCGTGCAGTTGGTTGGAGCATCATCCTGAATACCAAAGGTTGCAGTCAGGGCACATTCCTAGATTGCCGGTTCAATCCTTGGTCTGGGAGCCTACAAGAGGTAATCAATATTTCTCTTTTGCATTGTTGTCTCTCTCTCTCTCTCTCTCTCTCTCTCTCTCTCTCTCTCTCTCTCTCTCTCTCTCTCTCTCTCTTGCCCACCCCTCCTCTCTGTAAAAAGCAATGAAAAAATGTCCTCAGGTGAGTATTTTTAAAAAAGGTTAAAGTAACATATTATCTACTTCTATGTTAAATTATTCCAATGATATTAACTATAGGAGCAATCACTAGAAACCTTTGGGGAGAAAACATTAAATCTGAGAACATATATGTTAATATAAACTTTTTATGTTTTCATTAAATTGGAAAGAGATATCCATTCATTAAAGTGAAAAGGAAAGCTTTGACTGAGAAACTGGTGGATGAAACAAAGCTCCAAGGGTGAGTGCAGTGCCTAATTGGTAGAATAAAAAAGATGAGAAGGGACAGATAGTCTAGGTGGAGCAAGGCCAAGAGTAGAATATATGGGTGGTGTGTGTGTATGTACTTGTGCACATATGCGTGTGCACATGTGTTGGATTATAAGGTTTGCTTGCATGGAGGTGATTCAGTGAAGTGGGAGATATAAATATAGATAAGTGGACAGAGCCTTGAATTGCAAGCTAAAAGACATGTATTTTGTTTTGTTGGCAACTGTAAGTTAGAGAAATTTCCTCTGGTTTAAAAAAATATTTTAGCAGAATTTCTTTTCCATTTTATTATCATAGATGTGAAGAGTGAGTTTAGAAAAAGGGAGGAGTCAGGAAGAGCAATCAGGTGACACTCAAATAACACAGATAAAGTCCTGGAGCTGAGTAATGATATTGGAAATTAAAAGATATTAGCACAAAAAAAAAATCTCTGAAGACAGATTCAACAGTCTTTAGTTACAGCCAAAGAAAGAAGTAAGAAGAAAGAAAAATTAACATGTGCTCCTCACGTTTACAGTTGTAGGATGATTTTAAAATTTATAGAATTAGAGAATTTGAAAAGAGATGGTTTATGCTCTAAGCTGATTTAATTATATATGAGGGGGACCCAAAAAAACTGTAATTTATTTATAAAAAGATGTATATTTATTTCTACATGTTTAAACTTCAGTCACCTTTGAAGTACTCTCTATTTGGTGCACTACACCTGCGGAGGTATTTTTCTTCCACTGCTCAAAACAGTTTTTGAACTCATTGATTTTGATGCCTTTTAGTACCGTTGCATTTTTGTTTTCTTGTTTGTTTCACCTCTTCTACATCAGCAAAACATTTTCTTTTGAGGATTCTTTGCATTCGGGGAAGGGAAATACAGTTGCTTGAGGTAAGATCAGGTGAATAAGGAAGATGGAGCATTGGAGTCATGCTATTTTTTGTCAAAAACTTCTGAACACTCAGCACAGTGTGGGAAGATGCACTCATAAATCACCCATCATGAAATGGGCAAATACATTAAAAGAGTCTTTGAAAAAAATTCACTGAAGCCAAACACAACCTCTCACAACAATGCCATTTGGTACACTGACACAGATGGGTTCCTAGAACACTTACGTAGAGGAGGGAGGCCTGTACTATAAGAGGCTTGCCCTCCACAAGATCATTCCTATTTTGGGGTGGGGAGCATCTCCCCTTATATGTAGGTATGTATAATGATTTGAAGTTTAGAGAACAAACTGTATTTGGCCTTTTATTCCATCAATTTAATAGGACCTTAAGTAGTAACAAACAGAACTTGATTCCTTATCAATTTAATTACATTTTGCAGTAGAAAACCTCTGTAATGTGTATTCTTACATAATTTTCCCTGTCACATTTATACTAGCAAATATAATCTATGCACCTATGTGTTTTAAGTTCTGGTTTCATACAAAGCAATAAATCAAAAGTAATAGATTCATCCCTTGTAGGTGTGTTTCTTAGAATACTAAATTCATTCTGTATGAGAACTGTCATTGTCAAAGTAACTTACCTCTGACATTCTGTAAGATATTTATTTCTGGAAGTTTATGATAATGCTAGAAAAATTAAGAATTTCAGCACTGTCTACTTTCTTTTGGATATTTATGAATGAAAAGTAGACATCCTTGAACAAGTTAAATATTTTTAGATTTAACTAAAATATGAGTGAGTACAATTCTGTTAAATATAAATAAAATGACTGAACTTAATTCTAACTGTAATTAGTTCTTTTAAATTTTCCTCCTGTATATTAGAGAGGCTAGAAAGCAAAGAACAAAACAAACAAAAATGAGTACAAAATTCGTTCTTCATTTTTCCTTTTTAAATGTCTAGTGTAAACATTAAAAGAGTCCAAAGCTTTTCATGATAAGAAAACAAACAAACAAACAAGGAGAAGCAATGGTGCTTTCATCACCTGAGTTACAATGTGCAGTCTGAGCTCACTCTGTCCATGGCCCTTGCACAGAGACCATGTACATGTACAAACCCCTCACAGCTCCCAGCATAAAGTGCACATTCTATTTTCTTTATACTTTCTTAGGTGTTGTGTTAAGTGCTGGATATTATTTTATGTATAATTATAATTGTCACATTTTAAGATGTTAATCTGCAAAGCTTAAATATTAACTAACATGCAATCATAACACACAAAAGTGCTTTTAGTGTAATACTAGGAATTTCATGTCTCCTAATTATACAGTACTTTCTTTTTATTTATTTATTTTTTAATTTCTACTTTATTTTTTAATTGTTAATTATATTTTTCTTATCCAGCTGGCATCAATTTTCTTTTTTTTTTAATGTGTTTTATTGATTATAATGTTACATTTGTCCCGATTTCCCTTCCCTCTTCTCCCCTCCACCCGGTGGCCCCCCTCCCTCCAGTTGTCCCCCCCTTTTAGACCATGTCCATTAGTTGTGCATATAGTTCTTCTCAACCTCTGTCTATTCCATTCCCTCCTACCATGATCCTTAAATCCTATATCATCTCCCTCCCTGCTGACCTCCCCCCAATATGTTCCCCATACCTATAGTTCTTTTTCCACTCTCGTTGCCTGTTTAGTTTGCCTTTGTTTCAATTCCCTAGCTTCTGTTGTTATTTCTTGTGATGCAGTTTTCATTTTAGTGTTCATAGTTTTGATCCTCCTTTTTCTAAACCAGTCCCTTTAACATCTCATATAACAGTGGTTTGGATCTAATGAACTCTTTCAGTTTTATTTTGTCCTGGAAACACTTTCTCTACCCTTCTATTCTGAATGACAATTTCGCTGGATAGAGTATTCGTGGTTGTAGGTTTTGGATTTTCATTACTTTGAATATTTCTTGCCAGTCCCTTCTTGCCTGCAGGGTCTCCCTTGAGAAGTCAGCTGATAGTCTAATTGGGATCCCTTTGTACATGATTCTTTTCTTCTCTCTTGCTGCTTTTAAGATTCTCTCTTTATCTTTAACTTTTGACATTTTGATTATAATGTGTCTTGGAGTGGTTCTCCCTGGGTCCAGTTGTTTTGGAATTCTCTGTGCTTCCTGGACCTGTAAGTCTATTTCCTTCCCCAAGTTTGGGAAGTTCTGCTTTATTATATTTTCACTTAATTTTTCAATTTCTAGTTCATCTTCTTCGCCCTCTCTTGCAAACCAATGATTCTTATATTGGGCCTTTTATAGTTGTCCCAGGTGTTTCTGATCCTCTCATGATTTTCCTTGCTTCCCATTTTTTCTCTCTGTACTGGTTGACTGTTTGTTCCTTCTTTGTGTTCTGGTTTGTTGATTTGAACTCTGGATTTTATTTCCTCACCATCTGTCTCGTATGTGGTTTTGTTCCTTTCAGTATGAGTGTTTTTCAATTCTTTCTCATCTTTTTCAGATCTTTTGTTAATTCTGTAAGCCACCTGATAACAATGGCCCTGAACTGAGCCTCTGACAGGTTTCTTATTTGTTCATCTGTCAGGTTCTTCATCTGTTGCCTGGTGAGCTGCGCCACCGGGATTTCTATAGTTGTCTGCCTCATTTTGACAGATGCGTTTTGTTTTCTTGGGCCGGCTATAGGGGGCAGTGCCTGTGTACTCGTCACAACCCAGCGACCGGCGCTGATCCGCAACCTTTCTCGCAGGTGCTTTGTCGTCACTGCCCAGCGACCAGTGGCGATCCGCAACCTATTTCGCAGCCCTGTGGCGGTTTGTGTGGGGGCGGGGGTCCAAGATGGATTCACACAGTTATTCCGCTAGGAGACCGGGATCCGTCCTCCCACCCCCCTGGGCCTCACTGTTCGAGGCGATGTGGTGGCTGCTTCTCCCGGAGTTGGGGTCGCGAGCCGCCAGGGTTCGACTGCATCCGGGATTGTTCTCTCTGCCGCTGGGATTGTTCTCCCTGCCGCTGTCCCTGGTGCGACCGCAAACAGCACCACCCACTTTCGCTCTTCCTACCTGCCCAAAGGACGCTGCTGGTTTATAACTTCATACGTTGGGCTTCCGTGTAGCTTTATTTTCTGGAATTTCTAGTTATCTTTTGTTTTGAAGTAGTTGTATTCCTCTCTAGTTGTAGAGGGAGGCCGAGCATGTCCGTCTAAGCCTCCATCTTGGCTGGAAGAGTACTTTCTTTTTAATAAAACACAAATATATTACCTAATTTAACCTAGGAAGTATATGCAGTATATAATAAATTTATTTAGTGCCTTACATAATTAAGCCTTTTCTTTGTTTTTAGACCCCAAATATTAAATTAATGTTGAATTAATATTGAAACAGTATTTCTATGCGGAGAATTCCTATGCCTTATGAGCAATCTTATAGATTAACTGACACTAATATAAGGAAAGAATAAGGGAATAATACAATGTTAGCATCAAAGTTTAAATTTGAACATAGAAGAAAGGGTGTTACCTTCAAACCTCAAGGAAGATCATATATAAGCTTCCATCAAATGTAGACTTGAAGAAAAAAAAGACTTAGACTTTTCTAATAATTAAACCAAGGGAACACTTTTCTGGAAAAGTCTATCAAAACAACTATAATTTTCATTTAATGAATTCATTAAGAAGTTTACTATTTCATGGTATACAACTTAAATAAGGGAAGAAGGGAGGGAGGGAGGAAGTTGGAAGGATGGAAGGAAGGGAAAATAGGAAGAAAAAAGGGAGAAAGAGAGGGAGGGAGGGAGGAAGGGAGGAAGGAACAGAGGGAGAGAAGGAAGGAGGGAAAGTCTGTGAATGGCCCCACTTACCAGGCCTATGAAAATACAAAAGAGCTGAACAACATCTGTGTAGGCCACGGAGTAGAGACCGCCCACCAGGGTGTACAGAGTGGCGATGAGTGCAGAGACAATGACAGAGGCATGCACATCAATGTCAATGATCACACTGATGGTGGCTCCTAGAAGAATGCAAACAAGAGAATGCTATGATCAATGTACTCAAATGGATCCACCTTTTATGCAAAGACATATTGAAAGTTAAGTGACAGCATATATTTGTCCCAGTGTCATATGAAATATGACAGCTAAAGTTATTTTCATATTGAAAATTTTAAATTTCAGTAAATTGAATATACATATACATGCATATATTTGAAAATTATTTATAATTTAAAAATGTGTGCTTTGCTAACTTATTTATGTGAGGGCACGCAAAATGTATTATATGATTTCAGAATTCTATGAAATACATGAAATTTAATTCTACTCTAAGAAGTTATATTAATTCTACCAACTATGGTAAGCTCCAACTTAAAATTAAATATATGCAATATATTTACTCATATCTATGAGAAAATAACTTTATGATAAGCATGATAACCCATTTTCACACTTTACAATTAATATTCATAATCTATTTTGCATTAACTCTGACCCTTGCTGGCTTTTATTAGATGACAGATGGTATAAAATACCAAGGTTTGAGACAATTTTGTATGAGAAAAAAATAAAATTGATAAATTGCATCTATAACATTTCTCTCTCTTAACTTTGTTGAAGTTTATTTTATTGTTTTTATTTATTTTACTTTATTTTATTTTATTGCTGGAGCATTCCTGTTCTGCTCCTAGGACATCGATGTTGAAGAGCACTAGATTTCAACATCATGGTTTTAAGTAGTTTTCACCATCAAAATTTTAAACTTGAATTCAAAATCAAATTTATGTTTTTCTTACTTTATGACTTTGTTTACCATTTGTTTGTGTCTGCATTTCTGATAAGGATATGATGGTATGGACAGCTGGACCACTGTGGTCCTTGGGCTGCCATATCTGAAGTCACTGATTGCCTTTACAAACCTTTTCCCCATTGTTCTCAAAAGCTGTCAAATTTATATTTCATATTATTAAATGAAGTGATGAAAGCAATACTATCACACATACAAGTCTGTGAATTTTTAGTTGCAATTTTATATTCTATTATCCCTCTTCAGTTGCAGGCTAATAGTGTACACAACCCACCAGAGATGAAAATTCATCATTTCAAAGAGAAATATAAGATATTTTGATCTAAGATAATACAAAATATTTTTCAAACAAATTTTTCTTAATGCTTTGGCTTGGTAACAAAATTAAATTTCTTTCTTGAGTGAAAACCGACTAACAAAAGGAAAATCATGGTAAGGAATTGAAGGATGATGATGAATTGAATTGTTTATAAGGGCCTATGGATAACTGATTGTTGTACAGATGTTTAACAAATTATTTTTTCTAAAATTATTTACTTCATGTTGAAATTTTAGTTGGCCATTTTCTTTTGGTCTAGTTCTTTAATAACATTTTAAAGTTATCTAGTTCATGAATTATAGTGTAATTATTACCTAACCTCTTTTCAATGATGTCTGTATATTATAGAAATAAGAACACTTGACTAGAATCCTAAAGATTTGGGATCTAGTAAATGCTGCCATTTGGTTTTAACTCAGTGGTTGTAAAGAAGTCACCCACTTTTTTATCATTATTAAGTTTGGGGTGATTATTTCTCTAAAATATTTTCTAAATAATTTCATCTTTTGTAGTGAGTACAGTCAAAATTATACTTCCAGATTTGCTGTCAAATATTAGTTTGCTCAAATATAAAATACATATAATGTAAATGGTTATAAAAATTCACTGAGTTTGAGCTGTCAGAAATGTAAATACTATACATTTCTTTAAAAAGTTATATGGTGCCCATTTATACCAAGAAAATAGTTTAAGATTCTCCTAAGTTTCAGTGCTGAACTTTGTACACTCACAGTAAGGTGGTACTCAATCTTATAGCTGTCTGTTCTTAAGTATTCCAAGTTGTTTCTAATAAACATTAACTTTGTATTATATCCAGCTATTTTTTTAATGCATGTGTTCATTTAAAAGTGGATGTACATTATCTTTATCAGAGCATGTATTTCAACAAATAGCAGTATGTTTTCATATATATTGTTGATGTGTATATATGTGTAGAGAAAGACAAAAACATTAACATATTTTACATGTATAATGACATACACAGAAGCAGACACATACATAAGTAGGTACACACATATATGACATAACCAACTGCAGCAAAGTTTAGTGTTTATTATGTTTTAAATTTCCAAAATACTTTAAAAATGTTAGCTTATTAATTCTATTCTCTCTGAAGGGTTCTGTTATATAAATTGATCTTTATTTAGTGAGAATAAATAGTTTTTATTCTGTCAAATATTTTACTATGTCAGCAGGCAGCTTATCTTAAAACCAAAATTTTTTGGTGTTGAAAACAATAATAAATAAAATACAATTGTTTATTATCTAATGAGAGCCAGGTATCAAAGGAGGTGCATTTTCACACATTTTTTTTTTAGAACATAAGTGCAGTGGTAGTTGTGGAATGTGGCAAGTGCTGCATTTTTCACTGAGTTATTACAGTATTTTATAACTATCAAATTATCTTCTTTACTACATCATCATTCTTTTATTTTACAATTGGAGTCCAAAAAAATAAGATAAAGTTATATAAGACTTTGAGAGAGAAAGTAATGAAAGGTAGTATAAACTAATATCTGATACAATAGAGAGCAGATCTAATGATAATACTGAAACCAGAAGACAAATTTGTAATCTAGAACATATAATGTAGGAAGAAATTCATCATATCTTACTTTTGTTTTTACCACTGGAAGTCCAGCTGCAGCCTTAACCCTTTATGTCTATTGGTAATAAGAGATGAAGAGAAACAAAATGAATGCCTAGATGTCAAAAATTGACTTAGCTGATTGAGAAAAGTCATGGAACTTCCAACTCTATCAATCTTCTAGGATGACTTAGATTTATCCTTGATAAAAAGAGAGGTCATTGACCCTGAATATTTTTCATGATCCCACTAAAACCTCTTGTTTTCTAAATCTTATAAGTGAGCAGAGAACCCAAGGGCCAATAACAGGTTGTCCTTAGGATTAATTGATCTTGGTAATAAGTTAGATGCTAAAGAGTCTAAGTTCATTTTCTAGATCATGTCTATGACCCAATACTTTGTGATGCAATGCAAATACATCAAGAAAGAATGTAACTTTTTTTTCTTTGTCTCTTTTGGGGAAAGTACAGTCACAGATGGTTTATTCATTCATTTGTGGTGAGATTACAATTAGTAACAAAACAGAAGTCCTGCCTTCAAGAAATTTATAATACTTTCTGTGATATTGGAAATTGGGCATGAAATTGACACATAATTGCACAAAATCATAAGTCCATTGAAAACTAAATTTCTTGTTCCCATAGGAAAGGCATCAGCATGTTCAAGATGACTATTCTGAGAAAGGGACATCTATGAGATCTGGAGGACACTTCTTGGTTAGCTAGGCAGATGTGAGAAAGTGTAAAGATTAGTCCAAGGAAAAGGGCTTGGAAAGTGTGAGAGGCAAGAGAGAAGGACTACAGTTATGAAAAAAGGAAGGAGGAGAGAAGAATGATGAGGAATGAATCAGAGGCTAAGTCATGAGAAGCCTTTGAGCCTGGTTAAAAAGTTTGGTTTTAAGCAGAAAAGGGACATAATCAGATTTGCATTTTAGAAGGATAAATCTGGCTACCAAGTGGAGACCACAGGAGGGAGCCAGAACTGTAAGCAGGGAGATGATTACACAAATCCAGGAGAAAGGGGATAGAGAGGTCTGACCTGTGACTGAAAGAAGTAAAATTGTGTAGCTGATGTTCAGTCAACCAGAGATTTGTGTAGAGCAACACTTTATTAGTTCTTACCTAAGGCTGAGAAGATGGCTGCTGCCCAGAACATTTCCCCCATTAGTGCAGGAATAAAGAGAAGGCCACCCATGCGTTTTCCATAGATCTGCTGAAATGGGTCTAACATAGTCACATATCCCTTGGAACGCATAGGCTTTGCAAAAAAAAGACCACCTAAAAGGAATTAAATAAGTGTTTATGAGAAAATAAATTCATAATGTAATATTCTTTACTATGCTATAATTTCTCAAGGGAAATAAAATTTCAAGGACACTTATATGTGTTGAGGGACTAGTCTGAAATAGTATCATGTGAATATAGAACCAAGAAGTATTTAGCAACCAAAGGCAAATTTCTTAACACATTTATCATTGTATGCATCCAAAGACAATTGAATGGTATGTATATCTGAAGTATGTAGATTGAAAAACATGGACCAGCACAACACTCACTAAAATACTTTGATGCATCACCCAACACAGCAAGTATTCAGATAGTTTGAATAAGCACAGGATTTAATAAAAGTATTTTTAAGTGCAAAAATAAGTTAAGAATGCTTTATTATATAATATCATTGACCTTTTATTAGTTTGATTTACAAAAAGAAATTCAGGTATACTTCAAGTTGATTAATTTTAATGATATATCCACACTACTTTTTAAAGAGAAAATATTATGCTTTAAAAATTACTGTTCTGATGGCCATAATATCAAGGGATTTAAAAAACATATTCCATAATTAAGAGATCAAATATCCTAAGCATGTGTTACCAATTGCTAGTAACATTTTTCCACAATAGTTATTTACAATGTTTGCTCATTACTTCACTTCTTATTTGTATTCCTCTTCTTTGTGCTTTACTGAGTGAGTCACTGAGGTTTGAACTTCCACTTACCTAAAATCAGACTGAGAGAATATCCAATTGGTGCCTGAGCCCAAGCTAGACCATAATCTGGTACATACACTGCTTCAGCTGTCCCGTTGATGTAACCTCCTCCAACCCAGGTAGCTGAAATAAAATGAAAAGTGAGGGAAAGACACACTCATACTTGTAGTTCCCTAGACCTGCTCAGTCTAACACAGCAGCCATTAGCCTCATGTGGTTATTGAGCACCTGAAATGTGGTTAGTCTGAATGAGATGGTCTATGAGTGTAAATTACACATTGGATTTCAAAGACGTAGTATGTTAAAACATTTTTTAAAAAGACTTAGTTTGGAAAACAAAATGTAAGATGTCTCAGTAAGTTTTGTATTGATTACATGTATAAATAAAAATGTTTGCAATATATTGAGTTAAATACATTCTATTATTTACCATTAGTTCAACAATTCTTTATGTTTTCTAAAGTGGTTTATAAAAAACATAATATTACATTTGTGGCTTTCATTGTATTTCTTTTGGACAGGATTACCCTAGATGTTTTCTAAATCTATTTAGTCATCAATACTTTTAAATGATATTATTAGATCATAAAGTCTGATATCATCATATGCAATATAATATATGACTATTTATATTTTCAGTAAAGCTACAACTTTGCCCCCAGCCTCCATAAAATGGGTCAAGTGTCTTTATTTTGAGGTTCTTCTGTTTTAATTGTATTGATCTGTTCACATTGATCATGACTATTGTCCTCAAGGAGTGTATGTGTGTGTGTGTGTGTGTGTGTGTGTGTGTGTGTGTGTGTGTGTGTTTGAGCATGCACGCACATGTGTAGTTGTGGGTGTGCATACTTCATTAATAGAGTAACTTGAAATCATAACTAAGTTCTACTTACTACCTTAAATTGTTAAGATAGTGAAGGGGGGAGAGAGATGATACTTACGAGGTGTTATAAAGTGAGTTTAAATTACTTTTTCTCATTCTCTGCCCAAGTACCCAGCATACACTCAGGACCTAGACTAGAATTCATAAAAATTTAAAATGTTAACTGCATATCCACTTACAAATCTTTGTTCTAGTCTGGCTCTTCTAGAAATCTGTTTGACATTTCATAGAGAATAATAAATGTTTTAGGTATTACTTAATAAAATATCTGTAGCATAATAGCTGAAGAAGAAGTAAAGGAACCAAAAAAAGCCTACATTTTGTTTAAACAGGTTTAATGATGGTGTGCAAATGCTACCATTTTCATTTGATTCTTGCTGAAGAACTAAAGTTAATGAAACACTTTAGTGTCTGCAGTTTATTATCTCTTTTAGAGTATAGTAAAAATATTTAAAATAATGCCTATGTAGAATTTGTGTAGAATAAGGAATGTAGATTGGTAAGAAGCTGATCATATATAAGGCTGAATTATAAGCTGTATCATCTAATTTGACTCTGAAAATTTTTCTAAAATCTCACAGAATATAAGTAAAATTTCAAAAAAAATAAAAGACTATACAAAACAAGCATTTACATTGTGTTCACATCAAAAATCTGTTAAAAAAAAAACAAATACAAAACAGAGAAAATATTTTGAAATTAATAATATTTTAAAGGGTTAACATCAAAAGACCTCCCTACAAAGGAATTTTAAGTATATTTAGATAGAAAATTTCTGTACAAAATCCTAAAGTGAACAAATATTTATTTAGCAGCCACTGTCATCTTCATAGGAGATCTTGTGTGGGTGTTAACAAATAACAAATGCTATAATTTGTTTCATTCTAAGCCTTGCTGAAATTTTACTTTTTTATTTTTATTATTTCTTGTTGACACTATTACAAATATCCCTCATCCCCTCCACCCTTTGGTCCCTCTACCCAAGCCCCAGCCCTGACCCTGGCCTTCACCATGTTGTTTTCTGTGTCTATGGGCTACTTATATATGCATACATGTTCTTTGGCTAATCTCTTCCAGTCTCCCACCCTCCTTTCCCCTCTGAGATCTGTCAGTCTGTCCCATGTATCCATGCCTTGGTTTTATTTTGTCCATCAGTTTATTTTTTTCATTAAATTCCACATATGAGTGAGATCATATGGTATTTTTCTTTCTCTAACTGACTAAGCCCTGCTAAAATTTAAAAAAAGGGTTCCCCTATCCCAGCCCCACTGGTTATGTAACTAAGACCTGAAGAAACAAATCCTCACAGGCATAAGACCTGAGACTTCACCTTCCATCTTTCTGCTAGCAACTGGAAATACAATGTTTCATTGCATAAAGTAAATTATCTGATGGTCTTATAAACACAAAGCTTATTAGCTAGTAATCATTTTTCATTGTGTAGGTCTCCTCTCTCTCATCCCAAAAGAAAATTGATGCCTAAAGGATCACAAATAGTATAATATAGAAGGGAAGACTTAGTTAATTGCTATGGTTACAGTACCTCCATTATCAAGTTAGTAGCTTTTAGGACAGAATTTGCTCTGCATGTTTGTATATCTCATGTCAGATTCATAAATAAGAACAAAAACTTTTAAACTATATGCATTTTTATTTTCAATTTTAATTCTCTATCAGAAATATAAAATCAATTATCTGACAAGGGTTAGATAATATGGTTCAGATATTAAATGAATTATGATATTGATCAAGGTTATTTTCAGTTCAGAGAGATTAAAATTTTTAAAGAACTGACTAGACCATGACTCATTATAAAAATACATTATAATTCAATTTTTTCCACAGAATTTAACAGCCTGTAAGTGTAACAAGCCAGTAAGAGAAAGACAAATACTACATGATTTCACTTATATGTGGAATCTAATGAATAAAATAAACTTACAGACAAAATAGAAACAGATTTATAGATACAGGGAACAGACTGACAGCTGTCATAGAGGGGGTGGTATCTGGATGAAAAAGTAAAGGGATTAAGCAAAAAATGAAAACACCTCATAGACACAGACAAGAGTATGGGGGTGATGGAAAGGAGAAGAGAATAAAGGAGGGGATAAATAGTGACAAAAGGAGACTTGACATTGGGTGGTGAATACACAATACAATATACAGATGATGTATTATATAATTGTACACAGGAAGCTATATAATTTTATTAACCAATGTCAACACAATAAAATCAATAAAATTAAGAAAAAGAAAGGAGAAATAAATGGAAGAAATTATTAAAATAGCTTATTATATTGAAAAATTACTCAAATGATTAAAGAACAAATTCTAAAATATTATCTTTATGGGTAAAATAAATAGAATGTTAACTAGAGAAGTGGTTCTCAACCTTCCTATGCCACGACCCTTTAATGTAGTTCCTCATGTTGTGGTGACCTCGAACCATAAAATTATTTTTGTTGCTACTTCATAACTGTAATTTTGCTACTGTTATGAATCGTAATGTAAAATCTGATATGCAGGATGTATTTTCATTGTTACAAATTGAATGTAATTCAAGCATAGTGATTAATCACAAAAACAATATGTAATTGCATATGCGTTTTCCAATGGTCTTAGGCGACCCCTGTGAAAGGGTTGTTCAACCCCCAAAGGGGTCGCGACCCACAGATCGAGAACCACTGCACTAGAGTAATAAGACATTATAATAATTTACAATGAAAAAATTAGTTTGATACACAACAGCTTATTTATTGTTTTCAACATTTTTTGAGTGAAATCAACCCCCTTTGTTTTGTTTTGCTTTTCTCATTTTCTTTGTAATAGGAGAAATCAAAGGGAAATGTAATCATAGTGCTTTCATCTACCTCCAATACCAGTATCAGATATGAATCTTTAGGAGAAAAAGGAGACGCTATAATGAAAAATGAAAATGAAGATATGGAGTTGTGCTCACTGTTCATTAGTAGGTAGATAAAAGAAAAAACATCGGAAAAGCCATGCTAAATTTTCAATAAGTGATTTTTATTCTTTGTGTTTTTGTATTTTTCTAATTTTGCATATTAGGCATCAATAGAAAATATTTTGCACACTACAATTTGTTCCATGTGTGTGTATGTAAAAAAAAAAAAAAAGACACAGAGGGTAAAAAAAGACCTCTTTATAACCGTGTACATTTATAAAGAAATGAAGAGAAATCAGCTAAGAGATTGAGTGTGGTAACATTGTGGAGAGGCCCTGGGCGTGACTCCCAGAAAACCTGACTTTGGCCCTGACTCTGGTCCTTGTTAACTATGAACTGTGTGTACTCACTTAATCACAGTGTTCAAATATAAAGATAAATATATTCATAAAAACCAAGTGAAACAATGTATACTTTTCCAAGAATTAATAAAAAATGTGGATATCTAAAAGAGAAATCTGTCGTCCGCAAATTATTCTAAAACACTGTAGATTTCAGGTGGCCAAACAGGGATACAGATCGGTTTGGTAAAGAATTTTACATGGAGAGTGAATCATTTTTAAATAACACTTCAGGACTAAAACAGCATTATTTGGATATGATTTCTAATGGGGTATTTCCCAAGGAACAGTAAGAGTTCCTTTCAGTATGGGTTATGTTGCTGGTATTTAAAAACCTAATAAGACCCTAAAATGAAATATATTTTGCTAGTAAATATATATCAAGTAATATTAAAAATACAATTATAAATTGTTTTTCAGAAATATTTTCAAAGACCAAAAAATATATAAAAGAAAAATAAGTCACCACTTAAACAGAACCACTTCCAGGCAAAGGAATATAGACTATCAGCCCCTCCTGACACAGAGAAGGCTTGCATGAGAGAACTGCAGATGTTGGCTAGGTATTACATGTTAAGATACACCATAGATTTTTTTTTTTTCTTTTTATAACAAGGTTCCTGGAGATTTTAGCTTTCAGTGCTGTGGATTACTGACATGTGATTGTCTTCTTGTAAGAAAATTAGCTTATGAAATGGGAGAACTAGGTTTCAAAGCAAGGCATTGGTCAATTTGGAATTGTGTTGCCCCCAAATTGATTTATTGTTTAGAACCATCACTAGTCAATGTTCACTGATACTCATCATTTAAGACAGTGCAAAGTCACAACTTCATGCCTGTGTTAATGAACAAGATGAGATGCTGACTTCATCACATTAACATAACTTGCAAGACTAAGACCCTTTTACACTTTCCTCCACCTCTTTGTTTTTACTGTTTCCACTCACTAAACAGCCCAGACAGATCTGGTTTGTTTCATTAATAGTCTGTCCAGTGGTTAATTATAAAATCACTTTGTTCAGATACTACAGAGTTATTTTGTTTTTGTTTTAAATAAATGTAAAATTATTATTTTTTAAATATGTAATGAGCATAAAGAATCCTCAAAGGACAAAGAGGAACATTTATTTTGTCACTCTGAGAAGTCAAAGAGGGAGGGCAGAATGGAGCTGAGCTCAGTACCTACCTGTCATGGTAAAGCCACCCACCAGCAGACCAATGTCTCGACCACCAACTATTATGGCCTCACTGCGCTCTTCTGTGCTGCCACTGTTTTTGGTTCTCCAGGCAGCCCATATTCCAACCAGCAATATTAGAAGGTAGAACACGATGATAGCTATCAGTCCCTCCACATGGAAAGCCATTTTTATCTGGGGGTCTGGAATCTTCCAAAAATGGCTACTTCATTAAGACTTCTGAGAAAAAAACAGTAATGTATTATAAACCAGCCAAGCATACATAGGTGATGAGGAATAAACCAGTTAGCTCATGAGAGATTCTTTGAAACTTGAAAAAGTACATAAAAATTGCATATTATACTAGCAGTTTCCAACAAGTGTCTATTATATTATTCTATTTAACAATATAGCATTGTTTTGAGCATTCAAAATAATTAAAATTCTTTGTAACAAATTAATCATTTTGTGTTTAATAAATTCTTTCAATATAAAATTAAACATTACTTATAAATTAACTGGGTAACTCAGCCAAGAAATAACTGATAAAAAGTATGTTTGTATTTGCTTTTGGGAACTAATATTACTCGATCTAGAATTATTTAGTAAGGAGAGTATATCACAAAAGACTACTCTGAGAATTCTAACATATTCGTTCATTCATTCTTTCTTTTATCCCTTCTTTCAAACAGTTTCAGGGAATGTTTCAAAAGTAATGTGCCATGAAAATATCTATAAAAACAAACAAACAAATAAAAACCTTTAGGAAAATCCATTCCAAAAACACATAAACTCCAATTTTCAATAAGTGCCTATGATTCAAGTGTCTGTAGCAACTAGAGATGTTATGTTTAACACTTTGATCAGCTTTCTTTTCTATCCGCTGTTCTTTGTTCCTTTCATCTCTCCCCCACCCTCTCAATGGTATATACAAGAAAAATATTTAAAAATACATAACTCCTTAAAAACATAACAGAGGTTCAAAGATATTAAAATCAAGACTCTTAGAAGAAAGACGTCAAGTTCCAACGCTTTCACTTTTCTTTATTTTCCCCGCTTGTGATCATGACTATTTGGCTCTTTCCCGCATCTGGTTCCACAAACAGGTTTCTAGGGGAAACTCATATTTGTGCACGCAGATGGCTAATAAGACCTTGGGCAAAAGAGCTAGGCTCCTTCGGATTCCGGGGGAAGCAAAAGAAGCCCTGGTGGGCTTGATGGGCTCTGCCTTTACGAGCAACCGAACCGGGAATTTCTTTCTTGGGCCTCGCCCAGGAGCTCCCCGGCCCCGCTAGCCCCTAGGCGCCCCTGCCTATCTTTTGCGAAGACTGTTTTTCCTGTAACCAGACTTTCCAGCCACTCTCACCCGAGAACCATAAGTGCCAGGGAGACAGACCGCGGGTCCCCACGAAGAAGCAAAAGAGCCCCGTCTGTCTGCTCTGAAAACACCCTTCTCTGCACCCACCGTGCTCGGGAGTACGACCCCGAAGTACCTAGGATGCCCACTTCGCTCCCACCTGGAGTGGTTTCCGTGCAGAGAAGTGCTCCACTGTGTCCGGCTGCTCCCGTGACCGCTGCCCCGGGAACTGCGGTGGCGGGGGCTGCCAGGGTGCAGTGTGTGTGTGTGTGTGTGTGTGTGTGTGTGTGTGTGTGTGTGTGTGTGTATGCGCGCGCGCGTTCGCGCGGGTTTGTGCAAGGGTGCGGTTGGAAGGTGTGGCAGGAGTGAAATGGGGCGGGGGCAGGGCCAGGCGCTGCGGTAAGGATCCCTGCGCTGCTTCTCACCTAGTGTCTCCAAGAACCAGGGCGCGCATGGAGTTGACAGGTGTGAGCGCTGGAGGAGGGCGCCTGGCACCAGTCGAGGTGGTGATCAATCGCAGTATTGACAGAAGTTCCCTTTATAAGGGCGGCCGGTGACGGTGATCGTCAGAGCTCAGGAGCGGACGTCAGAGGAAAGTGGCGCTGGGGCGGGTGCTGGGGACAGTGCCCTCGCGAGCGCTGAGGAACTGGGGCCTAGCCTGGGCTCTCGGCCAGTTCCCCCGCGACATCCTGGTCTCTGTCAGATGCTGGGCGAGTCCTGCCACTCCTGCTTCCTTCCTCCAGGAAAGAGGGAGTGATTCCTTAGGGTCATTTTGCATTCTAACTTCCACGGCTCACTAGGATGGGGAGACTGGGAGGGCCTCAGACGATTATGCAGCTGGAAGGCGGAAAGAGAGGAGGGTTCGGGTGTTCTTTTCTTCCCAGTCTTTGCCTTTGTTGGAATGGTCTTGAGGAGTCTTTCACTGAGAGCAAAGATGAACTCTCCCATTGCCTCCCATGGGCCACAGGGGAGCCTGATTTGGACTTCCCTCGTGATGTTTTCTATGTAGGAGACATTTTCAAGAACGTTTTAAAAGCCACTTCAGAAGTCCCCTTGCCCTCTTAAATGGGATCAAATGAAAGACTCTAGGAGCTGTCCAAAACAAGTGAGGTTAGCCATAAGCCAGGCAAGAAAGCTTTCCTTGTAGAGCAACTAGGTTGCTTGTCCACAAAAATATGTTATCCCAGTGTTACAAAGAATTTTCTATATAAGTTTAAAATATTTATCTACACCTAGATATCTAGGTTTATGTACTACCTGGTTTATTTATACACTCATGGATATATCATAGTTACATATCTCTAGTACACATAGCTACCAATGTATTAAACAGTAAAATGTGAAACTCTAAAGTGGTAAATAAGTAAATGTTTTTTTAACTCTTGTCCGCCTCTTTCTAGGCAAAATTTCAGACAATCCCCAATTTACTTATGCTGGATATAAACTGAACCCTCAAATTTATATTACTACACCTTTTCTTTTTTCTTATAAAAACAATAACTGCATCCACCCACCCTGTGTGAGATGAGGAAGCCTACAGCAGTTTAGTGAGAACAGCGGGGGAGAAGGGTCTGCATGGACAGCTATCTCTTTCTACATTTCTGTAAAAGGCTGGGATAGCCTGTCAGCACAAACCCATTTTTTTACAGGGAAGGGTTATGAATTGAAGCAATCTTAAGCAATGACTCTGGACTTTGGTCACAGGTTTAATTTATGTCTTACTTACCAGAAAATAGTTAAAGTGATGATGACAAAGAGCTAATTGTTGTAGCAGGACAAGCATGGTTAATGGCAGGGTATGAAATAGTGCACAAACTTAAGTCAGAAAGCTGAACTCAGATTCGAAGAGGGACAAAAGAGTTGGCTGTTTTCAGGGAAAATATCACCACGGCTTTAGGTATAAGAATCTGGAATGCAGCCAGGACACCAGTTTCTCTTTGGAGCCCACCTAATTCACTTTAAGAAACCAGACTTGCCAGATTCTATATTCAGTGGCAGTTCTGGGAAGCTGCATTGACCTTGGAGGTGGTCAAAAAATTCTGACCTGGCAGATTAGCTGTTTTCATGATAAAAAGCACCAACTGAAAATAAAAATTGCTGATGTATTGAGTCTACTTCTTTAGAGACATTTCCTCATTTGCCAACTCCTTTGAGCTCTTGTGTCTGATCTAAGGATAACACTGCATGTGAATTTCTATTCGAGATGTGTCCTCCCAGACACTCATTCCTCTTTTGCCTTTAGTATGCACCTCTCCCTCAAGTGTCCTCGGAATATGTGATTATGCTTGGAATTAGAATATACAGGTCAAGAGAAAATCAATTGCAGGTTCCAATTAATTTATTTATTTGAGATACATTTTTAAGTGCCTTTTATGTTCCAAGTACTGTCTTAAGTACTGAGAACATGTAAAAAATTACATACGACCTACCCTTAAACCATTTATCTTTAGTGAAAGGAAAGAAGGAACAAATAAGCAAAAGCTCTACTTCAGTAGTCTTTTTATAAATGCCAGGAAAAATGTATCATGCCGATTCACAAAAGTTAGGGAAAGCACAAACAAAAGGACTTCATACTGGAGAAGGGGGAGATTTATTCATTCAACAAACACATGGTGAGTACACTCCGTTACAGGAATTGTGATATGTACTAGATATATACCCAAGTGACTGAAACAATAAGAACCCTGTCCTCAATGAGCTGACAGTCTACAACCTTGTTACAGAAAGTGTGGTCTATGGAGCAACAGCATCAACATCATCTTTTCTTGTTTTTATATAACACTGGATATTTGAGAAGGGCATCATTTGGTATACCTGTATTGAACATGACTCAGATATGAATGTAATGCATAATGAGATTTTGGGGATCTATTTTCTTTAAGTTCTTATTTTTCATAATGTCTCAGTTTTCTCATATAATTTTTACTTGAACATTTCATAATTTTAATTGATTACATTTAGCTTCAATTGCAATTTTTGTCTATTTCAAAACCAGAGTGATCATCAGAATCATAGTGTGCTTTATAAGTTGCAGATTCTAGGGCTCTATAGCAAGGATTCTGATTCAGTAAATCTTGGGCAAGAATTCAAAAATCTTTTCTTAGTAGATTTTATTTTTTTCAAGAGCAGTTTTAGGTTCACAACAAATTTGAGCCAAATTTATTCACAATATATACCCTCCACCTAGGCAGGCATACCCTTATTAACATCCATCATTAGCATCCCCCACCAAAAAGGAGGGGGATGAAACTTCATTGACATATCCACAGTTCCCATTAGTGTTCATTCTTCATATACTTTCAACGGGCTTGTACAAATGTATAATAATATGTATCCACCATTATGGTATCATACAGAATAATTTAACTGTCCTAAAAATCCTCTGTGCTTCATCAGTTCATCTCTCTCTCCTTAATCACTGATCTTTTCAATGTCTGCGTAGTTTTGCCTTTTCCAGAATGTCATACAGTTAGAATCAAACAGTAAGTAACCTTTTTGAATTAACCTTCTCTCAATTAGTAGCAATATTAAAGTCTCCTTCGTGTCTTTTCATGGCTTGATAGCTCATTTTTTATTCCTGAATAATATTTAATTGTCTGGATGTACCAGTTTACTAAAGAACATTTTGGTTGCTTCCAAGTTTTGCCAATTATGAATAAAGCTACTATAAACATATGTGTGCAGGTTTTTGTGTAGACGCATATTCAACTACTTTGGGTAAATACCCAAAAGTATGATTGTTTGATCATATGGTAAGAATATGTTTAGTTTTTTAAGAAAGTGCCAAACTATCTCCCAAAGTGACTGCACCATTTTGCATTCTCACCAACAATGAAAAAGAGTTCCTGTTGTCCCATATCCTCACTCGTATTTGGTGTTTTCTGTGTTCTAAAGTTTGACCCTTCTAAAATATGTGTAATGACATGGCTTTTTTTTTTTTTAGATATTAACCTGACTCTGTCAATACATTTTATTTTTATGTTTTAAAAATTTTTTTGATTTATTTATTATTTTTCTATTACAGTTGTCCCACTTTTTCCCCAATTGCTGCCCCCAACCCAGCCCACCCCTTCTCCCACAGTCAATCCCCATCTTGTTGTGCATGTCCGTGGGTTATCTATACTAGTTCCTTTACTAAACCCTTCCCCTACTTACTCCTCTTCTCTCCCTCCTCCCCTACCCGCTGGTAACTGTTAGCCTCTGGTTCATTTTTGCTCATCTTTTTATGTGTTTATTTGCCACCAGTTTACCTTCTTTGATGAGTTGTCTTTTAAGGCCATTGGTCTATTTTTAAATCACATTGTTTGTTTCTTATTATTAAATTTTAAGAGTTCTTTTTTATCTTTTGAATAAAAGTTCTTTATCAGATAAGTATTTTGTAAGTATTTCCTCCAAGCCTATGGCTTATCTTTTCATTCTCTTGCCATTGTCTTCTACAGAGCAGAAATTTTTCATTTAATTCCAAGTTATCAACTATTTTTTTTATGGATCGTATCTTTGGTGTTGTCTCTAAAAAGTCATCTTTATACCCCCAATTATTTATATTTTCAATGTTATTATCTAGGAGTTTTATAGTTTTGTATTTCATACTTAAGTCTGTGATTTATTTTGTATTAATTTTTATTAAGGGTGTAAGGCCTGTGTCTAGATTTTTTTTTTTTTTTTGCATGTGTATGTCCAGTTGTTTCAGCATAATTTTTTGAAAAGACTATCTGTTCTCAATTATATTGCCTTTACTCCCTTGTCAAAGATCTGGTGACTACAGTTATGTGGCTCTGTTTCTGGGCTGTCTATTCTTTGACATTCATCTGTTTGCCTGTTTCACCAGTGCCACATTGTCTTCATTGCTGGAGCTTTATATTAAGACTTGAAGTCAAGTGACATCAGTCTTCCAACTTTGTTTCTCTCCATTAATATCATGTTGCTTATTCTGAGTCTTCTGCTTTACCATTTAAAATTTAGAATTAGTTTGTCAATGTTCACAAATAACTTCCTGGGATTTTGAAGGGAATTTCATTGAATCTATAGGTCAAGTTGGGAAGAACTGATATCTTGACAATATTGAGTCTTCCTAGCTTATCCATGAACTTGGAATATTTATCTATTTATTTATTTTTTATTTCTTTCATCAGGGTTCTACAATTTTCCTCAGATAGATGTTATACATATTTTGTTAGATTTATTCCTGTTTCATGTATTTGGGTGCTAATGCAAGTGGTAATATATTTTTAGCTTGTTTCCATTGCTTACAAAGAGTTGTTTAGAGTTGTTTGTTTGTTTTTTTAACTTTCCCTGTTGATCTTGATGATCAGCTAGGTTTGGGGAGTCCTACTATGTTTCAGAGTAGAAAGAATTTTGAATTCAAAACAGACAACTATAACTCATATATGCTAATTATGGGACCTTCAGTGAAGTACTTTGTCTTCTTTTAGTTTTAATTTCCTTTTCTGTAAAGTGCAAATCAGAAATGTGCAATGTTAATGTTGATCTCATAGGAATGTGAAAATATACTGAGATGGTAAATGCTAAAACACTAAGTGCCCCATATATGACAAGCAACTGCTGCTGTAAGGGCTCCTGTAGTTACTTTGCTTCATTGTGGAAGCCTGCTGATATTTCAGCCTCTGGTGGTAGTTAATTTCACAACTAATGGGTAAGGAAATGTCCCTGCCTATTGTGATGTGATGGTAAAGAAATGTTTTGCTACTAACCTCAGATGTAATTCAGGAGTTCACATGTTCTGTGAACCATGTTGTAGACTAAGGTTTAGATTCCAATTCTTGACAATTTAAAAAAAAATTCTCACCTGTGGATATATTTTTAAATTATTGGTTTTAGAAAGAAAGGATAGAGAGAGACAGAGACTGAGACAAGGAGACAGAGAACATCGATGTGAAAGAGAAATATCTATCAATTGCCTCCTGTACACACCCCCAACTGGGGATTGAACCTGCAACCTAGGTATGTTAGATATGTGCCATGATGGGGAATGGAACCCGCAGATTTTTGGTGTTTGGGAAGGTGCTCCAATCCAACTACCCAGCCAGGGGTCCTGATTGATTTTTAACTAAATTCAACATAGGATTTTGTAGGTAGGGCTGGGAGGCGTGGCAATAATACACTTTCAGAGGAACATATGTGGAAGAGATCCAGCTTCTTATTTTGCTTGACACTCAGCCTCACCAACAATTTCCGGCAACTTTACAATGACATCCTCTTCACATCCTATGAGGCTAATTCCTTTTTATTCCTTTAAATTCAGCTCACATAGATTCGAGAGAGCTTTTATGATCCCTATCTATGCCAACAGTAGTTCATGTGTCCCACTTTGAAGCTGTTCTTCTATGGCACTTGCTACTACATATAAATGTCTACAGAAATATGTTTATTTCTCTATCAGCCTGGAGAAGACCATGTGCCATTCATCTTTATAAGCTCAACACTTACCACTGTGCCTGGAATACTGCTAATCAAAATTTTATTTGAATTGATCCACTTTATCATTTTACAAAAGAAAAAAATTGAGACCAAAATGAATAAAGACCAGACCTTATTAGAATAGACCTCCATGTATTGACAAAAAGAGTAACACTAGAATTAATCACTTGGCTACTAATCAGTTAGAATCTAATGCAATTGCCCAGCAAATGCCAAGTTTTTTCTTGTCTTATGATAAATGGTATGTGATGACTAAATCTTTGTACTTTTAGAATAAGAAGTTATGCAGTAATTATCCAATTGTATACCTCCATCATGGTTTTAAAAAATATAACAGTGATTAATAATGTACTTTAGGGTCAATAATTTTCCTCTGTGGTGGTGTCATATCCAAATATTGGCTTTGTTTCCTTTTTTAAGTAATTGATTTAGGTAAAATTTGCATAACATAAAATTAGCCACTTTAAAATGGAAAATTCAGTGACATTTAGTACAGTCACAATGTTTGCAACCACTGCCTCTATCTAGTTCCAAAACATTTCTAAAGTAAAAATCTTACCCATTAAGCAGTTCTCCCCACTTCCACACTCCTCCCAGACTCTGACAACCACCAATCTGCATTCTGTCTGTATGGATTTATCTTCTGTGGATAATTCATGTAAATGGATTCATATAAAATGTGACTGGTTTCTTTCATCTAGAATAATGTTTTAATAGTATATAATCCATACTGTAGCATGTATCAGTAATTTATTCCTTTTTATGACTAAACATTCTATTGTAATTGTATGTATAAAACAATTTATTTGTCCATTCTTCTGCTGATGAACATTTGCATTGTTCATATCTTTTTGGCTGCTGTGAATAGTATTATGAACATGCACATGCATGTACACGTGTGAGTCTCTATTTTCAATTCTTTTGGTATATACCTAGGATTGAATTACATGCTCATTTGGTTATTATCTGTTTAACATTCTGAGGAGCCACAAAACTGTTTTCCAAGGAGCTGGACCATCTCTCATTTACACCAGCAGTGGGCAAGGGTTTCCATTTGTCCAAATATCACCACCTGTTTATTTTTCTTAAGAAGTAATAGTAGATGTGTGAAGTGGTACCTCCATGTTACTTTTTATTTGTATTTCCTTAAAAGTGAATGGTGTTGAACACATTTTTCTAATTTTTTGACCATTTGCATCATCTTTGAAGATATATCTTTTCAAGTTTCTAGTACATTTTAATCGTATAATTTGTCCTTTTGTTTTGCACCTGTAAAGGTTTTTAGATATTCTGAATACAGATTCTGACCAGATATATGATTTGCAAATAATTCCTATCATCTATTGGTTGTTTTTCTTGAATATATTTTTCATGCATAAATGTTATAAATTTGATTGTATAATTTACGTATTTTTCTTTTGTTGTTCATTCATTTTGTGTCATATCTTAGAAAATTGCCAAATCCAATGTCATGATGATTTATCATATGTTTCTTTAAAAAGATTTATGTTTGAGTTAATTTTGTATATGGTGCAAGGTCCAACTTCATTTCTCCCTTACATGGTTATCTAGTTGTCTTGTTAAAGAGATTATTCTTTCCGCATTGAGTGGTTCTGGCATACTTTTTGAAATTTAGTTGACCATGAATATATGAGATTATTTCTGGACCCTTAATTCTGGTCCATTCATTTTATATGTCTATCCTTATGCAACTACCACAATATTTGGAAAAAGTAGCTTTGTAGTAAATTTTGAAATTGAAAATTGTCAGTTATCCAACTTTGTTTGTTTTAATTGTTTTAACTATTTGGGACCCCTTGTAACTTCATAAGAATTTGATAATTATCTTTTCCCCTTTTGCAAAAGAGAGCATTGAAACTTTATAGAAATTGTATCTTTAGATTGTTCTGGGTAGTATTGACATGTTAGAATATTAAGTATTCAACCCATGAACGTGTTCTTGCTTAAATTTATTTCTATGTTTTTATTGCTTTAGATACTATCATATTTTCTTCTTTAGATCACTTACTATTGGTGTATAGAAACAAAACAAAATTCTTTTTGTTTATTCATCTTGTATCCTGTTACTTTACTGAATTTATTTATTAGCTCTAAGTGTGTGTGTGTGTGTGTGTGTGTGTATTCTTAAGGATTTTATATATATATATATGTTCACTGGGAAATAAATAGAGATTTTTTTACTTCTTCATTTTCAGTTTGGATTTCTTTTTTTATTTTCCTTGCCTATTAACTTGGCTACAAATCCAATACTATGTTGAATAGCTATGGTAAATTCAGATATCATTGCCTTGTTCTTGATCTTAGCAGGAAAGCTTTATGTCTTCACTAAGAGGATGATAATAATTGTAAGTTTTTATATGGGTTTATATCATATTGAGGATTTTTCTTTATATTCATAGCTTTTTAATATTTTATCAACTAAGGGTGTTAAATTTGTCAAACATTTTTATGCATTAATTGCAATGACCTTGTAGGTCTTTCTCCTTTTGTTCTAGTAATGTGGTGTAGTACATTGATTTATTTTCTTAGGTTTAATGATCTTTGCATTATGAGATTAAGTCACATTTGTTCATGGTGTACAATCCTTTTAGTAAATTGTTATAGTCTACTTGCTAATATTTTGTTGAAGTTTCTGCATTGATATTATTAAGGAATTTTGGCCTGTAGTTTCTATTTATTGTAGTATCATTGTCTAGTCTTAGTATCAAGATAATGCTGAAGAGCAGAAGATGGCAGAGGAGTGAGGGGAGGCTGCACTTTCTTTCTCCCAAGACCCGTCTGTAGTTTGGACTAATTGCAGACAGAACATCTTAGTTAACATTTGGATACTGGCAGGAGTTGAGCCTTGGCACTGCTGGATCAGAGAAGACCACCTGGGAGTGACCTGTTTGGTGAGGATAGCAGAGGAGAAAGGGATGAGATGGAATTTCTGACTGGGTTGGCTTCCCAAGCTGTGACTGAAAGTACACAAAGACCTTTTAGTGACCCCAGGTTTCCCCAGAGATGAATTGGGAGGAGAGTGGGGCTCTGCCTGCTGGCAGAGCCAGGAGTGGGCCAGGTGGCATCTGGCACTGAGAAACAAGAAACAGCATACTGCTGTGTATATATGAATGTGTTTTTCCTTTTTCTTTTTCTCTTTTGTTTTTCGTGGGGAGTAGGGGAGAGGTTAGGGGTGGGAATAGATTCTTGAGGAACGCAAGCACAGAAGTGCATTCACCCACTCCCCAACCCTCCCCCTGGGTTGCGCAACTGCACACAGGGAGGTGCCCCTCTCTGCCTGCCCAGGTGCCCCTCAGGCCTGCCCCAACAGGCAAAAAATCAATGCACGGCTGCCCACCTCCACCATGCTCAGGTGCTTGCGGTCCTGCCCCATCAGGCACAAAATCAACTCACCGGGCACACCGGCCTCCATGCGCAGGCACCCCTGGCCCTCCTCAATAGGTACCAAACCAATGTGCGGCCACTTGTCAGGCACTACTCAGGCACACCCCAATGGGTGCAAGAACAGTGGGCTGGCCACAGCTCACAGATGCCCACCACTGGCCCACCCCAGTAGGCACCAAACTAATGTGCCAGATGCCGTCCCCAGGTGCCCACTGCCACCGCACACAGGTGCCCATAGTCCTGCCCCAACAGACACAAAACCAACTCATCAGCTGCACATGGACACAGGCACCACCAGGACCCGCCCCAACAGGTGTGAAACCAATGCGCCACCCACCCCAACAGGCCCACAACAAACCCACCCACCGGCAAGCAGAGGCCCCCTCCTCCACCGAAACAGGAGAGCAACCAGTCTGCCTTGGATACACACACCTCAGTGCACAACGGGTCAATCCGCCCCTGGCTTTCATGAGGAAATACACTCGCCTCTGACTGAGGACAAAGGACAGTGAAATGAACTAGAGGCACTTTGTAATAAATTTTGGGTGTTGGCTCTTAAGAAAGAGCTGTGAGTGCAACGGAATAGGACCCAGTACAGAAGCATCCCAAGTGCTATGGGAGAAATCACTTAAGCAGACTGCTCTCCTCCAAGTGGCATCCACTGGAGACAGCAGCTCAACAACTGTATACAAGAAGTTCACACCATAATGGCAGAAAATAAAAGCAGATCAATCTAAGAAGCAGAAACAAGACCAGTGTCCAAAATGGGGAAGCAGAATAACACCCCACCAAACAGAAACAACATTCCACCAAAAAGAAAGGAGGAATTCCCAGAAGGAGGGATAAATGACATAGAAGCAAGCAAGCTCTCAGACATGGAATTCAAAACAATAGTAATGAGGAAGCTCAATGAACTCGACAAACTCAAATAAAACTATAACAAACTCCAGGGGAACTCTAAAGAACTCCAGGGAAGCTATAAGGAGCTTACTGAGATTACACCAGCATAAAAAAAGACAAAGAAACTATCAACAAGAACCAGGAAGAAATGAAAAATACAATTTCTGAACTAGAGAATGCAGTAGAATCAATCAAAAGCAGGCTAAACGAAGCAGAAGACCAGATCAGTGAGTTAGAAGACAATGTAGAAAAAAATTCCCAAACAATGCAACAAAATGAAAAAAGACTGAAAAAGAGTGAAGAGGGTTTAAGAGAACTGCAGGACAACATAAGATGAAACAACATCCGAATCATGAGAATAAAAGAAGGAGAAGAGGAGGAGCAAGGGATTGAAAACCTGATTGAAACAGTAATGACAGAAAATTTTCTCAACTTGATGAGAGAAAAAGTCATGCAAGTCCAGGAAGCATAGAAGGTCCCAATGAAAATGAATCCAAGGGGAAACAAGATGGCGGAGGAGTAAGTGGAAGCTACACTAACTTCCTCCTAGAACTAGTCTGGATTTACAATGTAATTTTGGAGAAATCATCTGGAGAAACCAACCGAACACAAGCTGGAGAGAAGTCTTATAACCACGGAGAGACAGAAAAGGCCACTACATCACAACGTGACCGGTAGGGAGTGCGGAGACCAGGAAGGGCTGGCTGGCGTCACACGGGTAGCAACTGAAGGGACTGAGAAACAGCTCAGCAGCCGGGGGTTCCCCCTGAGAAGGGCAGGGTCTAAACCCCCAGCTGAGCTTCCCAGCCTACAGCAACAGAGTGGAAAGTAAAATAGTATCCAGCTGAGAAAAGCGAAAAGCCACAGGGTTTCTTGCTAGCCGGAGAGAAACAGCTGGAGAAAAAGAGCTCTTAAGCGGATCACATATGAAAATATTCTGCCCCCACTTACCCTGGGCACAAGCAGAGGGAAGACAGAGAGGACTGGAAATGCTTGGGGAGAGTTTGGTGTGGTGGCTTTGATGGGAGAACTGGGGAAGCGGCCGGCCGGGTCCCAGTGCTGACTCATCTCCACACTGCAGGCAGACCATTCCCGGCCAAGTGGCATCAGCCTGAGAGGAAGCAAAGGCCCTGCTTACAGGAATTAAGCTGCCACACCCACGGTCCTTAAGCCTGACAGCTAATCACAGATTGAATAGATTAACAACTAAAGAAGCCAGACAAAGGCAGTAGATCCCTGGAAGTCTCCAACAGGCTGCCTAGGCCCAGACTGGTACAGGATCTGATGCCACCAGGGGCAGATCCAGGAAGTGCAGATCATTCTAAGAAGCACCAACAAACAATAGGAGTCACAAAAAATGGGGAGACAGAGAAACAAACCCCCATCAAAAGGAAAGGTAGAGTCCCCAGAAAGAGTGCTAAATGAAATAGAGGGGAACCAACTATCAGATATGGAATTGAAAGCACAGATTATAGAGAAGCTCAATGAGCTCAGCGGAAACTACAAAGAACTCCAGAAAAACTACAGTGAACTCCAGAAGAACTATAAGGAACTTACTGAGAATTATACCAGCATCAAAAAGGACATGGAAGCTCTCAATAAGAGCCAGGAGGAAATGACGAATACGATCTCTGAATTGAAGAACACAGTAGAAGGAATTAAAAACAGGCTAGAGGAAGCAGAAGATCAGATCAGCGAGCTGGAGGACAATGTAGACAAAAACTCACAGACAGTGCAACAAAATGAAAAAAGACTGAATAAGACTGAAGAGGCTCTAAGACAGTTGCAGGACAACATGAAACGTATTAATATCCGTATCATAGGAATTCCAGAAGGAGAAGAAGAAGAGCAAGGAATAGAAAACCTCTTTGAAAAACTAATGAAAGAAAACTTCCCTAACACGAGGAGAGAAAGAATCATGCAAGTCCAGGAAGCACAGAGGGTCCCAATGAAGATGAACCCCAACAGACCCACTTCAAGACACATCATAATTAAAATGTCAACATTCAAAGACAAAGAGAGAATCCTAAAAGCAGCAAGAGAGAAACAACTAATAACATACAAGGGAGCTCCAATAAGGCTATCATCAGATTTCTCAGCAGAAACACTACAAGCCAGAAGGGAATGGCAAAAAATACTCCAAGCAATGAAAAACAAAGGCCTACAACCAAGAATACTCTACCCAGCAAGGCTCTCATTCAAAATGGAAGCTGAAATAAGGAGTTTCCAAGACAAAAGAAGACTAAAAGAATAAATCTCCACAAAACCAGCATTGCAACAGATGCTAAAGGGTCTGCTTTAAGAAGATGAAGAAACAGAGAGAGACAGAGAGGAACATGAGTACAAAGGGGGAAAATGACAATGAATAAGTTCTGAAAGAAAGAAGGAACTTCTACCATTTGCAACAACATGGATGGAACTAGAGAGAATTACGCTTAGCGAAATAAGCCAGGCAACAAAAGAAAATTACCTTATGCTATCACCTGTTACAGGAAACTAATGAACAACACAAACAAATGAGCAAAATTGAACCAGAGGTATGTAAACAGGGAATAAACTAACAGTAATAAAGGGGGAGATGGGAGGGAGAGAAGGGGTAAGAAGGGGAAGGGTCTAGTCAAAGAACATGCATAAATGACCCATGGACATGGACAACTGGGTGGAGACTAAATGTGGAAGAAGGGGGGGCAGGGTGTACGGAAGCAAGAGGGGGAAAAAAGTGAGACAACTGTAATGGAAAAACAAACAAACAGAAAAATTTTTAGTGGGGGAAAAAATAAAAATATAAAGAATAGAAATGCAAGTTCAGTGAATATTAGAAGGACAAGGATTTTCCTTCACACTGTATATATTTTCTCCTTATCTGATCCTCCAGAATTTGGCATTCTAAAGAAGTAAGTAATGACCTAACTTTCTTTGCATAAAATTAATAAGACCAGTTGTTAATAGAGGGTTTTTTTTTTTCTTTTTTAACTAAGACTTTGAATGGAATGTCATGCCTAAAGGAGACATGCATGGGCTTTGGTTGTTACCAAAAAGCCCTGAGCAACTGGGACTGACCTTCAAAGGTAATAAAAGTCCACAAGATAAAAGGCCTGGTACCTTGGATGGATGAGCGGTCCATAGCAATCTTTCCAGGGAAGGAATGAAGGTTGTTTTCCTGAAAGATGGCTAGAAGGGACCTTAAGGCACAATGGAAAACCAGGAGGACCTGGAAAAGACAGATGTTTACAGGCAAGGCTGAATGCCAGGTATGTGGATCTGCTTCTGTGCCTTGAAGGGGAGACTGAAGGTCACCCTAAATGTTCCTTGTGTAAGTTTCAGCAAAGCAGAACTAAAGATCATAAGTGATCATTTGCTGCTCTTGTTGTGTTTATGCAAATGAACAGGATAGATTAAAAATGGACTTAATGCAGTCCCTTTAGTGACAAGGAGGGTAATCTTAGGGAGAAAAATCACGATTCAAAGAAGATCACAATGCCCAGTGGTAGACTATAAAGTAGTGCAACTAACCGTCTTTAAAGTTTCTTTTCATTTAAAATTTGTTTTCATTTGAAAGTGAAACTATGTCTGTGGCATTATCAAAGATGTTTAATTTACAGGCAAGAAGAATGTCAAATGCCTTGCAACTGGATGTCTTTCCGATAAGACAGTTCTACAGATTTAGAGACTTGTATGTGGGTTATGTTACATAAATTAACATGTGTTTTCTGTTTTCAAAGGGCATAAGCCTATGATCTCATTACCTGAGTGATTGTCTGTACATATAGGCCTCACTTAATCCTGTCTGCATTGCTGCCTCCTGAGACTCAATGGTTTGGCTGAACTAAGTGGCTGGGTTGGTGAAGAACGGGGTGGTCTGTGGGCTTCACTTTAAAACTGGTTTCTCTTTTCTATCCTAATGGCTTGGACAGAAAGAACCCAGAGGCCTGAGAGGGGGAAAACCTAAAATATTTCCCTCAGTCCATACTAAGTATAATGGGCAAAAGGGTTTTGGATGGGTGAGATGTACCTGGCATACCTTCCTCCAAAGAAGCCTTTATTTTCCCTAATGTGGGACATTGAAAAATTAATACCTGTCTCTTGTCATCTAGTGGTTATGGATTGAATGATGTCCTTTAACCCTGTTGCCCCAAGAATACAACAAGGATGCCAGCCTGTTAAACCAAGCATGCCGTTGTCCAGAGACAGCCAACCAACCTGGAGTCTGCACGATCCTTCCCCTTGTGGGAAGGCCACCCTCCCCTCCACACCCCCACTCTTATTAGAGATTTCTTGACCCACGGGTAGGTAGGACGACGACCATGTCCAGCTTGAAGCAGCTAGAGGAGCTTGAGACCTTCGTCCATTGTCCTTTATAAGATTGTAAAGGGTCTTAAGTCTGAGAGGGAGGGATTGTTATTTTTTATTGTTAAAATATTTAACTAATTATTTTAGAAAAGAAGAAGAAGAATATATGAAAGGGTGAGGCAGGAGAGCTTGTATGTACGACCCATGGGCATGGACTTGGAGAGGGGATTGTTGGGGAAGGGGGTTGCTGGGCGGAGGGGAGCAAAGGGGAAAAAATTGGAACTAATGTAACAATATAATCAATAAAATATACTTAAAAAAAAGAAAATGAATCCAAAAAGGCCTACTCCAAGGCACATTATAATTAAAATGGCAACATTCAAAGACAAAGAGAGAATCCTAAAAGCAGCAAGAGAAAAACACCAAATAACATACAAGGGAGCTCCAATAAGGCTATCAACTGATTTCTCAACAGAAACAGTACAAGCCAGAAGGGAATGGCAAAAATATTTAAAGCAATGAAAAACAAAGGTCAAAGACTTCTGGCCAAGATGGAAGCTTAGACTGACACGCTCAGTCTCCCTCTATAACTAGAAAGGAATACAACTACTTCAAAACAAAAGATAACTAGAAATTCCAGAAAATAAAACTACACTGAAGCCCAACATATGAAGTTATAAGCCAGTGGAGCTCGTCGGACAGGTAGGAAGAGGGAAAGTGGACAGAGCTGTTTGCAGTAGCACCAGGGACAGCGGCAGGGAGAGTAATCCTGGCTGCAGTTGAGACCTGGCAGCTCACGACCCCAATGCTAGGAAAGACATCCCCCGCATTGCCTCAGACCACGAGGCCCAGAGGGCGGGAGGACAGAACCTGGTCTCCCAGCAGAAAATAACGGCAGGAATCCATCTTGGACCCCTGCCCCAACACAAAGCGCCACAGCACCGCGAATAAGGTTGCGGATCACCCCCGGTCGCCAGGAAGTGATGACAAGGCACCGCAGCGCGGCAGAAAATAATAGCAGATCCCTGCCAGTTGCTGGGTTTTGACGAATACATGCGCTTCACCCCCTATAGCCTGCCCAAGAAGCAAAGGAAAACACAGATCTGTCAAAATGAGGCAGACAACTCTAGAAATCCCGGTGACACAGCTCACCAGGCAGCAGATAAAGAATCTGACAGACGAACAAATAAGAAACCTTTCAGAGGCTCAGTTCAGAGCTATAGTCATTAGATGGCTTACAGAATTAACAAAAGATTTGGAACAAGACAAGAAAGGATTAAAAGTCACTCATACTGAAAAAAATGAAAACACATACAACACAAGTGGTGAGGAAATAAAATCCAGAGATCAAATCAACAAACTGGAACATAGGGAAGGAACAAACAGTCAACCAGTGTGGAAAGAGGAAACAGAAAGCAAGGAAACAGAGGAGATGATCAGAAACCTCTGGGACAGCTATAAGAGATTAAACATACGGATTATAGGACTGTCAGAGGGTGAAGAAGAAGAACTAGAAATTGAAAAATTATGTGAAAAAGTAATGAGACAGAACTTCCCGAACTTGGGAAGAAAATAGACTTACAGGTCCAGGAAGCACAGAGAGTTCCAGAAAAACTAGACCCAGGGAGAACCACTCCAAGACACATTATAATCAAATTGTCAAAAATTAAAGACAAAGAGAGAATCTTAAAAGCAGCAAGAGAGAAGAAAAGAATCATGTACAAAGGGGTCCCAATTAGACTGTCAGCTGACTTCTCAAAGGAGACCCTACAGGCAAGAAGGGACTGGCAAGAAATATTCAAAGTAATGAAAATCCAAAAGCTACTTCCACGAATACTCTATCCAGTGAAATTATAGAAGGACAGAGAAAGTGCTTCCAGGACAAAATGAAACTGAAAGAGTTCATTAGATCCAAACCACTATTATATGAGATGTTAAAGAGACTGGTTTAGAAAAAGAAGAATCAAAACTATGAACATTAAAATGAAAATTGCATCACAAGAACCAAAAACAGAAGCTAGGGAATCAAAACAAAGGCAAACTAAGCAGGCAATGAGAGTGTAAAAAGAACTATAGGTATGGGGAACATACTGGAGGGAGGTCAGCAGGGAGGGGGAAGGGGGAGAGGGAGGGATATAGTACAGGAATTGAGAAGCATAGTAGGAGGGAATGGAATAGACAGGAGGAGGTTGAGAAGAACTATATGCACAACCAATGGACATGGACTAAAAGAGAGAGACAACTGAAGGGAGGAGGGCCACCGGATGGAGGGGAGCAGAGGGAAGGGAAATTGGGACAATTGTAACAGTATAATCAATAAAACATATTTAAAAAAAAAAAAGAAAATCAAAGGTCTACAACCAAGACTACTATACACAACAAGGCTCTCCTTCAAAATGGAAGGTGAAATAAGGAGTTTCCCAGACAAAGACTAAAAGAATAAATCTCCACCAAACCAACATTGCAAGAGATGCTAAAGAGAATGCCGTAAGAAAAAGAAGGAAAAGAGAGAGGGAGGGGAACACAGAAACAAAATGAAATGGATAAATACTTGTCATTAATAACCCTAAATATAAGTGAATTAAATGTTCCAATCAAAAGAAATAGGGTAGCAGAATGAATACAAAAACATGACCCACATATATGCTGTCTACAAGAGACACACCTCAAAACAAAAGATTTACACAGACTGAAAGTAAAGGGATGGAAAAAAGTATTCCAAGCAAACGGACATGTAAAAAAGCTGAGGTAACAATACTTATATCAGACAAAACAGATTTCACAGAAAAGGCCATTAAAGGAGATAAAGGACATTTTATAATGCTTATGGGAACAATCCATCAAGAATATGAAACTCTGGTAAACAATTATGCACCCAACATAAGTGCACCAAAATATTTAAGGAAAATATTAGGAGACTACAAAAAATATAAGAGCAACAACTAACTCATAGTACAGGGCTTTACTATCCCATTGTCAACAATGGACAGATCTTCAAAGCAAAGAAACATCAAGGATATTGAGGTATTGAACAACACTCTAGAAAAAAAATGGACTTAATTGATATATATAGAACTTTTCACCTCAAAGAACCAAAATATACATTCTTTTCAAATGCACATGAAACATTTTCAAAGATAGACCACATGGTAAGACACAAAAAAATCCTCAACAAATTCAAGAAAATTGAAATTATATCAAACATCTTCTCAGATCACAATGCCTTGAAAATAGAAATCAACCTCAAGTAAAAAACTCAAGGACATTCAAACTCATGTAGAATGAATAACATGTTATTAAATTATGAATGGGTTAACAATGACCTCAAGGAAGAAATCAAAATGTTTCCGGAAACAAACAAAGATGATCACACAACAGCCCAAAACCTATGGGACACAGCAAAAACAGTCCTGAGAGCAACGTTCTTAGCAATACAGGCCTACCTAAAAAGGATAGAAGAATCCCAAATAAAAAATCTAACCCTACAGCTACAGGAACTAGAACAACAACAAACAAAGCCCAGAGTGAGTAGAAGAAAGGAAATCATCAAGATCAGAGCAGAATTAAATGACACAGAGACTAAACAGTTCAAAAGATCAACAAAAGTAGAAGATGGTTCTTTGAAAAAATAAACAAAATTGACAAATCTTTAGCTAGGCTCATCAAGAAAAAAAGAATGAGAACCCAAATAAACAAAATCAGGAACGAAGAGGAGATATCAGGACTGATATCACAGAAATACAAAGAATTGTAAAAAATTATGCAAACAACTATACGGCAAGAAACTTGAAAACCTAGATGAAATGGAAAAATATCTAGAAACATACAATCTTCAAAAACTAAATCAGGAAGAAGCAGAAAGCCTGAACAAACCTATAACAAAGAGTGAAATTAAAACAGTAATCAAAAGACTCCTGGCACACAAAATTCTTGGACCGGATAGCTTCACAGGTGAATTTTACAAAACATTTGGGTAAGAACTAACACCTACCCCTCTCAAACTATTCCAAAAAATCCAAGAAGAGGGAAAAATCCCAAACTCATTCTGTGAAACCAGTATTACCCTAATTCCAAAACCAGGTCAAGACACATCATAGGAAGAACACTACAGGGCAATATCATGATGAACATAGATGCTAAAATCCTCAACAAAATATTGGCAAACCGGATCCAGCAACACATTAAAAAGATCATACATCATGATCAAGTGGGATTCATCCCAGGGATTAATGGATGGTTTAATATTCACAAGTCAATAAACATAATACATCACATAAACAAAATGAAAGGTAAAAACCACATAATCATATCAATAGATGCTGAAAAGGCATTTGATAAAGTACAACACCCATTTATGGTGAAAACACTCAGTATAATGGGAATGAGGGAGCATACCTCAATATAGTAAAGGCCATATGCAAGAAACCTGAAGCCAACATCATACTCAATGGACAAAAACTGAAAGCATGCCTCTTGAGGCCAGGAACAAGACAAGGATGTTCACTCTCTCCACTCCTATTCAACATAGTATTGAAAGTTCTAGCCACAGCAATCAGACAAGAAAAAGAATTAAAAGTCATACAAATTAGAAAAGAAGTAAAACTGTCACTATTTGCAGATCACATGATAGTACACAGAGAAAACCCTATAGACTCCATGAAAAAACTACTCGACCTAACAAGTGAATTTGGCAAGATAGCAGGGTACAAAGTCATTATTCAGAATCAAAGGCATTTCTATACACAAACAATAAAATATCAGAGAGTGAAACTAAAAGAAAAATCCCACTTACTATAGTAACAAGAAAAATAAAGTACCTAGGAATAAACTTAACCAAGGAGGTAAAAGACGTGTAGTCGGAAAACTATATAAGCTTGAAGAAAGAAATTATGGAAAATACAAATAAATGGAAGCATATACCATGGTCATTGATGGGAAGAATCAATATCATTAAAATGTCCATACAACCCAAAGCAATTTATAGATTCAATGCAATCCTTATTAAAATACCAGCAACATATTTCACAGACCTAGAACAAATACTTCAAAAATTTATATGGAACAAAAAAGAGCCCCAATAGCCACAGCAATCTTGAGACAGATGAACACAATAGGAGAAATCACAGTACCTGACATCAAACAATAGTACAAGGCCACTGTAATCAAAAAAGCCTGGTACTGGCATAAGAACAGACATATAAATCAAGAGAACAGAATAGAGAGCACAGACAAAAACCAATCTATGTAGTCAACTAATATTCAACAAGGGGTGAAGAAACACACAATGGAGTGAGAAGAGCCTATTCAACAATTGGTGCTAGGAGAACTGGACAGGGACGTGCAAAAAAATGGAACTAGATCACCAGCTTACACTACTCACTAGAATAAACTCAAGATGAATCAAAGACTTAAATGTAAGATATGACACCATAAAAATCCTAGCGGAAAACATAGGCAGAAAAATTACAGATATCCTATGTAACAATATTTTCACTGATACATCTGCTAAGGCAAAGGAAATAAAAGAAAAAATAAACAAATGAGACTACATCAAACTAAAGAGCTTCTGCTCAACAAAAGAAAACATCAGCAAGATGAAAAGGAAATCAACCATATGGGAAAGCATATTTGCCAATGATACATCAGATAAGGGATTGATCTCCAAAATATATAAAGAACATTTATATCTCAACACAAAGAAGACAGGCAGTCCATTTAAAAAATGAGAAAATGACCTGAACAAACACTTCTCCAAGGAAGATATACAGAGGGTCCATAGGCATATGAAAGAATGCTCAACATCACCAGCCATCAGAGAGATACAATTAAAACCACAATGAGATACCACTTTACACCAGTCAGAATGGCCATCATCAACAAATCAACAAACAACAAGTGCTGGCGAGGATGTGGAGAAATGGGAACCCTACTGCACTGTTGATGGGAATGCATTCTGGTGCAGCCACTATAGAAAACAATATGGAATTTCCTCAAAAAACTAAAAATGGAATTGTCTTTTGAACCAGCGATTCCACTGCTAAGATTATACTTTAAGAATCTTGAAACCCCAAATCAAATGAACTTATGCACCCCTATGTTCATAGCAGTGCTGTTTACAATAGCCAAGTGCTGGAAACAGCCTAAGTGCCCATCTGTAGATAAGTGGATCAAAAAACTGTGGTACATTTACACAATGGAATACTATGCATCAGAAAGAAAGAGGGAACTCCTGCCATTTGTGACAACATGGATGGAACTAGAGAGAATTATGGTTAGTGAAATAAGTCAGGCAATGAAAGAAAAATACCATATACTATCACCCAATTCAGGAGACTAATGAACAACACAAACAAATAAACAAAATTGAACAAGAAATAGAATAACAGTTATCAGAGGGGAGGGGAGAGGGAGGGAAAGGGGTAAGTAGGGGAAGGGTTTAGCGAAAAAACTAATATGAATAACCCATGAACATGAACAACGGGGCCAGGATGGACTGTGGGAGAAGGGTTGGGCTGGGTGGTGGGGAAGCAATGAGGGAAAAAGTTGGGCAATTGTAATAGAAAAACAATAAAATTAAGATAATGCTGGCCTCATAGAATTAGTAGGGAAGTATTCCCTCTCTTTAATTATTTGAAAGAGTATGAGTAGAATCAGTGTTATGTTTCATATGTTTGGTAGTAATTGCACTAGGGAACATAATTTTCGATGAGTTAGATCTGACACTTGTTTTTGACTAACTTTTGGCATCTGAGTTGAAAAATGACCCCAGATTTTCTCTATCACATCAATTTTTTAAGGTACAGAATACCCTCTCTTTGCCCCAAAAATCATACAAAATGTACATACAAAGGAATATAAAGAAAAAATTACCTGAATATACTGTTTATTTAGAGTTATTTTATTCATATGAGGGCTATATATTGTTACTGTAAGTCAAATTGTGTACAAGTAGTTGTCAAGTTCTGCTACCAAATATACATATTAAGGTATGTTATCTTTTCAAACGCCAGGCTAGGAAATGCCAAAATGAGATATTTGAAACAGTCTCCTTCAGTTGCCAAAGCTCTAACAAATTGCTTCATGAGACCCAGTTTTATGTGCAGAGGTGGGAATATAATGTTCTTCCTAATGCTCATGTAGAATGTTTGGATCACCAGATTTGAGGACAGATCTTGGAGGCCAATTCGACTCCATCCAATGCTTCTCATGAACTCTGCTGTCGCACATACACAGAAAACAGGCATACTTGGTGTATCGGCATTGCTGACCAAGAAGGAAGCAGACCATTTGAAGGACAACACAGATGATCCAATTGTGCTTGTGATATTGCAGCAGATCAATGAATCTCTTTATGTCTTCATATTCTTCATTAAAACAAACTGCATGGCTAACTGGGACTGCACCAAATAAATTTCCATTGCAGAGGAGGAAACACCTCAAGCTCCGCTTTGAGCTATCAATGGACAGTCACCATTCAGTTGCATTCTAAATTGGAATTTCCAATTCTTCATTTAAACCATGTATGTTATGGCAATACACAAGGCCACTGTCACTTCTAAAGTACTGCAGAAATGCACTTTCTTTTGATCAAAAGTAGGATACCTTCACTCCTTTTTCAAGCAAGTTTTTCTCATGCAGTCTTGATGCTAGGAGGTCGAAAGCCTTTTTGGATAGTCCCAAATCTTGTGCCAAATCATTCAACTCATGCTGATCAAATCCTTACTAACTGAGTCATCTTCAATTTCAAGATCTTCATTGTTGTCACTTAGTTCTTCACCATACTCCTGTTTTTCAAAAGAGGGTAGTTCAATGAAAACTTACACTGGAATTTCAGTTGACTGAGGCACTGGGCGTATAGCTGATGGTAGACTAGGATAGTCTATTTTACATTTATTTTTCTTGTTATAGCCTGACATTTTCACTATATAAAAGTAACAGTTGACTGAGGCACTGGGCGTATAGCTGATGGTAGACTAGGATAGTCTATTTTACATTTATTTTTCTTGTTATAGCCTGACATTTTCACTATATAAAAGTAACAGTTACTTGACTCCTGCCAAACCACAGGAATATCAAATGGCAATTTATCATGTGTTCCCTTTGTCCACATCCATAAACTCTTGACACATTGTTTGCACACCTTGTGAGGGGCCCAAGACTTATCTTGATCACCAAGTTTTACTTTAAAATATGCAAAATAAACTTGCCTGACAAATGTGCTGATTTTTGTCCTTTGGGAATGGTGAAACTGCCACAGATATAACAAAATGAATCAGGGTTGTTTAGGCACTCACAATGAGAAATAACAGAGGCAGACATGATCAAAAAGAAAGAAAATAAGTATGTATGTAAATAAAAAATAAATTCTGCTAACTCCTTGTATATATACAAGAGCTCGGACTATACTTCAGAATACGATTCACTATAGAGAGTGGCACACAACCTCTCACCACACTGTCTCATGTGTAACTGAATAGCCTGGACAAGTATGAACCTGTCACTGGTGTCCAAGGTCATCCACCACCCCTTCCCACTTGAAGACGCCTGTTATCAGCCAATAGGAAAGCACTAGTGCTTCCCTCATTCCAGGCTCGATTCAGCCTAGAGTGGTTGCATTAAGATAAGCTGTATAGAAAAATACTAGATGTGATAGAAGAAAACTAACTGCAGTTTTGAAATCAGCATGACTATTTAAGTCTAAAACAGCTGAAAAATAGAACTCAACTGGAATTATGTTAAAAATTGTTCCCCTATGTTATCAGTGAAGCCATTTTATTCAGGGCCTGTTTTATTAAGAAAATTTTTGATTTCTCATTCAATCTGCTTAGTAGTTATAGGCCTTTTTAGACTTTCAATTTTTTCATGACTCAGCTTTGCTAGATTGTGTGTTTCTAGAAATTTGTCCCATTTATCCATTCAATTTGCATATAATTCTTTATAGTCTTCTGTTACAATCTGTTTTATTTTGTATAATCAGTAGTAGGCCTCCACTTTTATTGGTGAGTTTAGTAATTTGAGTCTTTAATGTATTTTTCATAGTTAATCTAGTTAGTCACATCTATTGATGTTTTCAAAGGACCAACTTTAAGTGTCATTGATTTTTATGTATTCTTTTCTACATTTTATTTTATGTATAGACACTCTAACATTTATTATGTGCTTCCTTCTATTGTTGGACTTAGTTCACTGTTTTCTTTTTTTTTCCCTAGTTATTCAGGTGTAAAGTTATTGATATGAGGTATTTCTGTTTAATATAGGTGTTTATAGTTATAAATTTCCCTCTGAACACTGTATTCCACAAATATCGGTATGCTTTCCTTTAATTTGTATTCATCTCAAATTATTTTTAATTTTTTTGTGTGTGTTTTATTCTGGGGCCTAGTGTTTTAGAGTGTTGCATTGTTCAATTTCTACATATTTCTGAATTTTCCAGTTTTCTTGTCATATAGATATATAGTTTCATTTTCTCGTGATTGCAGAAATAGTACTAACTTCATATAATTTAAATCTTTTAAATATTATTAAGACTTTCTTTCAGACCTAACATATGCCCTATCTTGGAGAATGTTCTATGCACATTTAGAGAAATGTTTGTTGTGCTGTTTTGAGAGGAATGTTCTTTATATATCTTTTAGGTGAAATTGAGTTACAGTGTTACTCAAGTCCTCTGTTTTATTTTTGATCTTTTGCTGGTTATTCTATCAGTTATTGAATAGGATTAATATTTCCAACTACTATTTCAGAAATTTCTATTTGTTTTGTTATTTGTTTTGTGTATGTCTTGACTTACAACTTTTTTGTTTCTCATTTTTTTAATTATTGTCTTCTTTTGGTTTAGTAATAAAATATTTTGTCAGTAAAAAATTTATAATGGCATGTTTGATTCCCTTCTCTTATAGACTGAATTTTGTCCCTCCAAAATGTATATGTTGAATACTTAAATACCAATGATTGCATTTGGAGATAGGGCCTGAAGCAGGTAATTAAGATTAAATGAGATCATAAGGGTGAGACTCTTAACTAATAGGACTGATGTCCTCATAAGGAAAAGAAAAGATATCAGTTTTCTCTCTGCAAGTGCACAGGTAAAAGGTTGTAAAAGGACACAGTAAAAAGTTAGTCATCTACCAGTCATGAAGAACTCACTAGAAACCAACATTGCTGGAATTTTGCATTTACAACCCTTAAAACTAAGAAAATAAATAATCTGTTGTTTAATCCACCTGGTCTGTGGTTCTGTTATTGCAGCTTGAGTTGACTAATGCATATTTTTGGTACACCAGTGGCATAATGCTGGAACAAACACCTAAACTATGGAATGGGATTTGGAACTGAGTAACAGCTATAGGCTGAAAGAGTTTTGAGGTGCGTGCAAACAAACAAAAAAAATCTTTAGTTTAAACTGTGTTGGTCAAGGAGTAATTGTGCTAAAAACAGGAGCTACAACATAAAAATCAAGATGGCGGCAGAGTAAATGGAAGCTATACTAATCTTTGCCCAGGACCAGACTGAATTACAACTAAATTATAGAAAAATTATCCTAAGTAACCAACTGAAGACAAGTTGGAGAGAAGCTATATAACAAAGGACTTACAGAAGAAACAACACCACATCAAGATTGATAGGAAGTGTAGAGGTATGAGAGGCCTGGCTGGGCTTCCAAGTGTGGCAAATGAAATTTCAGAGGGCTATTTCAGCAGTCAGGGGGATTCGCCTGAGAACTGTGGGGTCTAAACCCCAAACCAGGCTTCCCAACCTAGAGCACCAGAACCAGAAAATTTGCCCAAATAACATCTAGCTGTGAAAAGCAGTGGGGTTTATGTCCTCCAAGGAGAGATGGCTAAAGATGCAGTCACCCTCTTAAAGTGACAACCCACAAAATTGTATTTGCAGCCACTTACAGTAAGCTCTAGTGGAAGGAGAGCAGAGTGGACTACAACCATGTGATCAGATTCTGAGGTTGGTGGCTCTTGAGACAGAGCTGAAGAGTCAGCCATCATGATCCCCATGCTCAGTCATTTTCCATGATACAGAAGCCATATTTCTTGGGCTGAGCACTCCCCTCCATGTGGGTTCAGCCTGGAGGAAACAATGGCCCACCTTCAGAAATCCTTCTTGTTCCACCCTGTGAAGCTTAACTCTAATGAGGAGTACAGAGCAGGGAAATCTTTCAGTTACTAACAGGCAGCCTGCAGGCAGAGACAGATCTATGGTTGCTTTGAAACTTTAGCTGACACTTTTCTGGACCTGGTGCTAGTAAATGCTAGCCAATTAACTCAGTTTAGTCTGTTCCTCATGCACCCAGAGCCAACAGAGTGAGCCACAGACTCTGGATCACTGAAGACTCCAAACAGGTTGTGCAGTCCCAGTCATCATCAGCATCTGACATAGGTATGCACTGGACTTTATGTAGATATACATAATATAGAGAAACAAACACAAAGAGACAGCCTAAATGGGAAGACAAAGAAGCAAACCCCAAGTAAAAGAAAAAGAGAATTCTCCAGAAGAAGAGCTAAATGAAACAAAGGCAGGCAATTTATCAGTTATAGAGTTCAAATTAATGATTATAAGAATTCTCAATAACATGAAAGAAATATAGAAACCATAAACAAAGGACCAGTCAGAAATGAATGCAATATGTGAAATAAATAATACACTGGAATGAATAAATAGTAGGTTAGTGAAGCATAAGAGTGAATCAGTAATTTGGAATAAAATGTAGAAAAAAACACCCAATAAGAGCAGAAAGATAAAAAAAGAATTTTAAAAAAGTGAAGATAGTTTAAGGGACATATGTGACTACCTGAAGCTAAAAACATTTGTATTGTTGATATACGAGAAGGAGAAGAGAAAGAGAAAGGGATAAAGAACCTATATGAAGAAGTAATGCCAAAAGACTTCCCTAACCTAGTTAAGGAAAAAGACACACAAGTCCTAGAAGGACATGGAGTCTCAAAAAAAATGGACCCAAAGAGCCTCACACCAAGACACATCATAATTAAAATGGCAAAGCTTAAAGAGAAAAGGAGAATCTTAAAGATTCTCTTTAAAAAAAGAAAAATGCAGTTAAAAGAAAAAGACAGTTAGTTACCAGGCCAGCTATCTACAAGAAAGCTCCCATAAGACTGTCTTCTGAATTGTCAACAGAAACAAATCAGACCAGAAGTAACTGACATGAAATATTCAAAGTGATGAAAAACAAGGCCCTGATTCAAGGCCATTTTACCAAGCAAGGTTATCATTTAAATTTTAAGGAAAAATAAAGAGCTTCCCAGACAAGAAAAAGCTAAAAAAGTTTGTTAGCACAAACCCAGTATTAAAACAAATGTTAAAGGACTAGAAGGAGGAGAAGGAGAAGAAGAAAAACAGAGGGCCATAGTTAGGAAAATAAAATGGCAATGAGTACATATCTATCAAAAATCACTTTAAATGTAAATGGCTTAAACATTCCAAACAAAAGGCATAGGGTAGCTAAATGAATAAGGAAACAAGACCCATATATATGCTGTCTTCAAGAGATCCACTTCAGAACAAAAGATACACACCAACTAAAAATAAAAATATGTAAAAAGATATTTCATGCAAATGGAAAGGAAAAGATAGCTGTGATAAAATAAGCTTTAATCCAAGGCCATAGTAAGAAACACAGAAGAGCACTACATAATCATAAAGGGAATACTTAAACAAGAGAATAACTTAGCAAACATATATGTGTCCATTATAGAAGCTCCAAAATATGTAAAGTGTATCATGGTGAACATAAATGGAAAGATTTACAGAAATAATCATATTATGGGATTTAACACCACAATGATATCAGTGGATAAATTTTCCATATAGAAAGTCAACAAAGAGACAGCAGCCTTAAATTACACACAAGAGCAAATCAATATGAAAATTTCCGAGCATTTTACCCCAAACCAGCAAAATCTACAATCTTTTCAAGGGCACATGGAATATTTTCAGAATAGGCCATATGTTAGAGCACAAAACAAGTCTCAATAAATTTAAGAAAACTAAAATCATATAGAGGGAGCATACCTCTACATAATAAAGGCCATATACTAGAAACCTGAAGCTAACATCATACTCAATGGGAAAAAACTGAGAGCATTCCCTCTGAGGTCAGGAACAAGACAAGGATATCCACAATCTCCACTCTTATTCAATATACTGTTGGAAGTCCTAGCGACAGCAATCAGACAAGAAAAAGAAATAAAAGGCATCCAAACTGGGAAAGAAGAAATAAAACTCTCACTATATGCAGATGACATGATAGTATACATAGAAAACCCTATAAACTCCACTAAAAGACTACTCGATATAATAAGTGAATTTGGCAAAATAGCAAGGTACAAAATAAATATACAGAAATCTAAGGCATTTCTGTACACCAATAATAAAGTATCAGAGACAGAGACAAAAAAAATAGCATTTATTATAGCAACAAGAAAAATAAAGTACCTAGGAATAAACTTAACCAAAGAGATAAAAGACCTGTACTCTAAAAATTATGCAACATTGAAGAAAGAAATTAAGGAAGATACAAATAAGTGGAAGCAAATACCATGTTCTTGGATGGGAAGAATCAACATCATCAAAATGGCCATACTACCCAAAGCAATTTACAGATTCAATGCAATCCCTATTAAAATACCAATGACATATTTCACAGACCTAGAACAAATACTCCATAAATTCATATGGAACCAAAAAAGACCCCGAATAGCAAAAGCAATATTGAGACAGAAGAACACAGCAGAAGGAATCACAATGCTAGACATCAAAGTATACTACAAAGCCACTGTGATCAAAACAGTCTGGTGTTGGCAAAAAAAAAGACATATAGATCAATGGATGAGAATAGAGAGTCCAGAAATAAATCCAGGACTATACAACCAACTAATATTTGATAAAGGAGGAAGGAACATAAAATGGAGTGAGAAGAGCCTCTTCAACAAATGGTACTGGGAGAACTGGACAGGGACGTGCAAGAAAATGAAACTAGACCACCAACTTATACTACACACAAGAATAAACTCAAGATGGATCAAAGACTTAAATGTAATCCATGACACTATAAAAGTCCTAGAGGAAAACATAGGCAGGAAAATTTCAGTTATCTCACGTAACAATATTTTCATGGATACATCTCCTAAGGCAAGAGAAATAAAGGAAAAAATAAACAAGTGGGACTATATCAAACTAAAGTGTTTCTGCTCAGAAAAAGTAATCATCAGCAAGATGAAAAGGAAACCAACCATACAGGAAATCATATTTGCCAATGATATCTCAGACAGGGGACTGATCTCCAAAATATATAAAGAGCTTATATGACTCAACATCAAGAAAATGAACAACTTAATTAAAAAATGGGCAACGGACCTGAACAAACACATCTCTGAAGAGGACATACAGAAGTTCCATAGACACATGAAAAAATGCTCAATATCACTAGTCATCAGAGAGATGCATATAAAAACCGCAACGAGACACCACTTTACACCAGTCAGAAGGGCCATCATCAACAAATCAACAAACAACAATTGCTGGCGAGGATATGGAGATACGGAACCCTACTGCACGGTTGGTGGGAATGCAGACTGGTGCAGCCGCTATGGAAAACAGTATGGAATTACCTCAAAAAAACTAAAAATGGAACTGCCTTTTGCACCAGCGATTCCACTGCTAAGATTATACCAAAAAATCCTAAAACCCTAATTCAAAAGAACTTATGCACCTCTATGTTCATAGCTGCACTGTTTACAATAGCTAAGAACTGGAAACAGCCTAAGTGGTACATTTACACAACGGAATACTATGCAGCAGAGAGAACGAAAGAACTCCTGCCATTTGCGACAACATGGGTGGAACTAGAGAGAATTACACTTAGTGAGATAAACCAGGCAAAGAAAACAAAATATCATAAGATATCACCTAATACAGGAAACTAAAAAACAGCGTAAACAAACAAACTAAATAGGACAAGGAGCAGAATAACTGTCAATGGGGGGAGGGGGAGGGAAAGAAGGGGAATAAGTAAGGGAAGGGTTTAGTCAAGGAATGTGTATAAATGACTTATGGACATCTACAACAGGGAGAAAGAGTGGGCAGTGTGGGTGGGAGCAATGGGGAAAAAATGGGACAACTCTAATTAAAAAACCAAAAAATAAAATTAAAAAATAAATAATTAAAATAAAATTGGCTTATTTAAAGATTTATTCAGTATGCAAATAATTCAACTATAGTCCAAATAGTAAAGGTATTTAACCTGTAATTCATATGTATATTTTCATTGTAGATATTTAATATTTCTATTCAAATTGAATTTTATTAGGTATAATAATTCTACAATTAATGGCTTTTAGATGAGTATTATAAGCACTTACAATTATGTGATTCTGTTTATATTAGCTATAGATACCTTAGGCACATATGTGCTCTCTTGTTGACTATGATAAGATAATATATTTATTCTTTCAACAAATACATTTTGTTCACCTAATGCATACAAGGCTTATGTCCATAATATTTTTTTAAAATTTATTTCGCATCTGCCATGAAGTTGAATAATAAGAATAAAACTATATTTAAAGATATACGTAATTGCATAATTGTGATCCTCTGGGAATAACACTTTTTCACACTCTGATAGTGATAAGAGTAAGCAAAGCAAAATACATATCACTGTCTTTATTTTTCCTTGTTGAACCAGAGCTTCTTTTTATATTCTGCAAAACATTCCCTGCAGAATGGCATATTACTTGTGCATTCCTAATTCTTGGCCTAATACTTGTAAATTCATTCTTTGTTTTATTTTTCTACTTAAGAATGTATTTCAAATAAAAATATATGTGGTATTATTACACAAAAAATTGTTTAATTAAAAATAATTTAGTAACTTGATTCTTTCACTTATTAGCTGCTGTTGGAATGTGACTAAAGCAGTGAGAATCTCAATTTTGGCCCACTTGCCATTCTTCTCTTTTCTCCACCTCTTTAAGTTTGGTTCTTATATTGGGAGAATAAAATCTTAGGTGATGGACATAATTTTCTTTTTTTTTTTATCCTAATGATTTATACTACTTATATACATTTTAATCTATTACAAACAGATATATACATGGCTTATTTTTGTTTTTTTATTGTTATTATTGGGTATAGGGAACCGATCTGTGGAGCAGTGGCAAATGTAGCTCAGCCCTGGTCCAGACAGGCATGAGGTGGCACACAGGACTCAAGCCCGCAGATCAGATTTCCTGTGGGAATCAGGTCTGCATTGTATCTAGGCTGCTTTAAAGCTTGCTTTTGCTAAAACTCTCACCCTAAGGTTGAGAACAACAGATGTTTAGCATATAACCTTGAAGTAACTCCATAGGGTTTATTCTGAGTTGTTTTAAGGACAGAATGTGGCCAACTTGCCCATCCTTATCACCCCCTTGCATACACAACATTTTCTTCTTTTTTTCTGTAAGCTATAACCATTTCAAGTAACTTTAGTATGATAATTTATGACTCTCTTGGATGTAATTCCCCGAGAATGGCAATAAAAAGTCTGTCTAGGCAAGGTTTAAGGCGCTCTCTCACCTAGAGAGTAACCACTCTGTCCCTTTTCTCCACAGGATTCACTGAGTCTGTGTGCATTTTTTCCCCCTCATCCACAAAGCTGCAGATCCTGCTGGTCGGAGTCTGTGACATCTGGCGCCCTTAAATAGGGACTTGAAGAAGCTATGAGCCATTGTTATGGACAACACACCAGCTTGGTTGGAGTGTGCGCATCAGCCCAGGTAAGGGTAGATGCCACCAATTGCTTTTCGGTGAGGTCGTAGAGTGTGTTGAATATAAGAGAAACAGGGAGCTCTTCTTTCAGGCCGCCTCTTGCGGTCCTTTTGGCTTGCGCCTTTTCCCTCTGTCCACCCACATAAAGAAAGCGCATAGTTAATGAGTGTTTCCGTCTGGGCAGACTCCGAAGATCACTTTCATGAAGCAATTAATGTCAGTCATAGGGTTTTTATGAGAGCATTTGGCATGTGCCAAGCTCTGAAAATAAAAGGCACTTCCTCCCCTTGGCTCAAGAAATCAGGTGTTTCCACATGAGTCTGAACTTTGCAAGGGTGTGTGGGGTTAATTCCTGAAATGTGCAGGGCCTTACAGGGACCTCCAAAACAATTTAATATAATTTCTGGCTCACCCAGGGGTGCACAATATAAAGATTAATCATCTAAGTGCTCTGAGCTCCCTCTCACAGTTTTAGATGCTTGGGGGAGAAACCAAGACCCATAAGCAGGGTTAGTGTACCCGGAGTCTCCAGAAGCCTTCCCTGATTGTCTCACACCAACAGCACATTTTTGACCCACCACACACTTTTCCCCAGCAGTTAGCTAGTTAAAATTCAGCAGGAGTGGCAGAGATAAAAAAAAAAAAAAGACTGAAAGCAAAACAGACCTTCTTGCCAGACAAGAATGGGCTCCAGTTTATCCAAGGAGCAGAAAGTTTACCTGCATGTGCTACAGCAGCTCCTCCAAGAAGCAGGATGTATGGTAAAGGAACAGCACTTAATTCAGCTTTTACAAACTATAAAGGGATACTACCCTGCTTTTCCTGACAAAGGGACTCTAGATATTAAAGTTTGGGAAAAGGCAGGTGATAAGCTAAAAATCTCTACAGGATAGTAGTGTTTCTTTTGATGTTCATCTGATTAATTTATTGCATACTTCCATAGCTCAGAGTGCTGCAGTTTCAGAAAAACAAAGGAAAGGTAAGGAAAATAACTTAGATTTAGAAGGCGCTGCAGCTGTGATAGAAGTAGGGGAAGGGGAGGAGGAGGGGGACATGCAAAAATTTGCAATCCTTGCCTAACAATCAGCTCTGTTGGCCCCTTTCCCCTGGGATCCTGGAAAGCCACAATAGCTCTTGCCACCTCTGATGTCTGACAACAGGTCTGTCTACTTATACTTTGCTTAAAAACTTAGATTCTGTCTAATAAAATAATTATATATTGAGGTATATTACTCAAATACTCAACTAATATTCAAAAAGTTATGTCTCTAAATGCTAATAATTGAATTTTTGTCAGCCTATATTAATGTTATATACCTTTTATTATCACTTTAAATAAAGTCAAATATCATTTAATAATATATATTCCTTGGTTGACAGGATTTCCAAGATTTAAAATTTAAAAGACTAGGGGACCCTGAAATATCTCAGGGGTGTATTATTTTCTTCTTAGCAAAAATAAGATTCTAAACCAATCAAGCGTAATACATTTTAAAATACTTGGAAAGTTTTGCCAAATAAGGAAATTTTACAAAAATCTCCAAAAGTCTACAAAGTTCTAGTTATTTATGATTCTAATAATTATTTTAGAATTTTATATTGCAAAACTGCATATCTTACAAAATATCTAATCATATGTCTTTAAAACAATAACTAAATTATAAACCTAAAAACAATTGGTTAATACCTTTGCTCATTTACAACAATCTATAGCCCAGGCAGGCTTATAAGTAACTCCTAAGAAAGTATAAAATAAGAGCCTAGGCAACCTCAAGTGCTCCAAATTAATTTCCCGAAGCCTTCAACTCTCAATAATCTCGAACAATTGTTAGGTGTTATCAATTGGCTAAGGCCTAGCATTGGTACAACTACCCACCAGTTTACTCATCTTTTTAACTCGCTTAAGGGAGACCCAGATTTAAATTCATGTCATACTTTATCTCCTCAGGCTCTAATAAAACTAAATATTATAAACCAGCATATTAAAACTAGGCAAATAGAAAGAATTAATCCTTCTTACCCCATTAGGCTTTTCTGCTTTCCTATGTTACACTTCTCTATGGGACTTCTTGGACAGCTACAGCCACAGCTTACTCTAATTAAATAGTTATTTCTTTCCCATCAACCTCAAGAAACTATAACTACTTATGTCTCTGCCCTTTGCCAGCTAATAATCAAAGGGCAAGATAGAGCTCAGCAGTTATTGGACTATAATCCAGAGGTTATTCACTTACCCTTAATTCAAATTTATTTACAACAGCTTCTTAGCCAGTCTGTAGATTTTCAATGTGCAATAGCTAATTATGTTGAAAAACTCAAAATCAACCTTCCTTCAGATAAACTTTTACAAAATATATCTGAATTGAATCTACATATTAAAAGCAAATATCCCAATATCTGAAGCAAAAACTATGTTTATAAATAAATAAGGAAAAACTAGAAAAAAATAAGAAAAAAAGTAAGCATAATATGTTTTTAAAAATTGTAAATCTTAGAACTAAAAGCTACAGCCCCAAAAACAAGCCATGCCAAACTTGCTATCTCTCCTGCCTCTTCTCTAACTTTTGTGAAGTTGTTGAAATCACTAGATAATAAAAACAGCCCACTTTTAAACACACTGAAGTAATGCAATAATCACCAAAAATAAAATTGTTTCTCTTTCTCTAGCCTCAAAACAGGAACAGGGGACAGGGGTACTCTATACTCTGAACACCCTCCTAGATAATAGCTGCCACTGTTTAACCCCTTAGTTACAAAAATAGGCTTGTTTCTGCTCTACACGCAGAAAGTCTTAGGTTTGTAATATCATCAAAATGCTATCTTTCCAGCAAAGGCCCTATAACTGGATGTCTCCACAGTCTTAAAGACTCAAAGTCTAGTTTATAAGTTATTATGTAAATGAACCAAGTTTGTTCATTTCAGGTTTATCTACCCACCTGAGAAGCCCCTGCATCTGCTCCGACCAAGGAACCAAGTCTTAATGAAGGCCTGAAAGTCTCAAGACTCTGAATAGCTGCTGGCTAAACAATAGACTGGTCCCTATGACATCCTGTTGCAGACCTGTATTGATCAGGAAACCCCAGCCCAACTCATAGCCATACAATCGGCAATACTGTGGCTGGGTGAAAGACAGAATGTTCTGGTCATTAGACAACAGTTTATAGACTTTAAACAGCTCACTAAAGAGGAGGTTTTCAAAACCATCCATGATAATCTCAAATGGCTAAACCAAAAAAAAAAAAAATTGCCTTGATGGACTTAATCTAAGTGTGTGGGTCCTAGGAGCTACCAGTTGCTTACTGATTTTAATAATACTCTGTGTACTTTGCTATATTTGCAAATTATTCTCCCAGGGTCATGTAAATGACCAGCAAGTTGCAAGCTTTGTAGGTCTTATTACTAAAACTGACCTAACTAAAACAAAAGGAGGAGGTATAGGGAACCAGCCCACAGGGCAGTGGTGAATGTAGCTTAGCCCTGGTCAGGAAAACTGACAGGGGCAAGGTGGCACACAGGACACAAACCCACAGATCAGCTTTCCTGTGGGAATCAGGCCTGCAGTGTATCTAGGCTGCTTTAAAGCTTGCTTTTGCTAAAAGTCTTTCACCCTAAGGTTGAGAACAACAGATGTTTAGTGTATAACCTTAAAGTTACTTCTTAGGGTTTACTATGTTTCAGGGACAGAATATGGCAAACTTGCCCATCCTTATCATCCCCCTGCATACACAACATTCTCTTCTTTTTTGTCTGTAAGCTATAACCATTTCAGGTAATTTTAGTATGATAATTTATGACTCTCTTGGATGTAATTCTCTGAGAAGAGTAATTATAAGCCTGTTTAGGCAAGGGTTGAGGCACTCTTTCTCCTAGAGAATAACCACTCTGTCCCTTTTCTCCACAGGATTCGCTGAGTCGGTGTGCATTTGTTTCCCCCTCATCCACAATGAAAGAGTGCTAAATGAAACAGAGGAAAGCAAACTATCAGACATGGAATTCAAAACATAGATTATAGGGAAGCTCAATGAGCTCAGAGAGCTCAAAGAAAACTACAAAGGACTCCAGGGAAACTATAAGGAACTTCAGGGAAACTACAAGGAATTTACAGAGAATTATACCAGCATGTAAAAGGACATAAAAGCTATCAATAAAAGCCAGGAGGAAATGAAAAATACAATTTGTGAATTGAAGAACACAATAGAAGGAATTAAAAGAAGCTAGAGAAAGCAGAAGATCAGATCAGCGAGCTGGAGGACAATGTAGAAAACAATTCATAGTGCAATAAAATGAAAAAAGACTGAAAAAGAATGAAGAGGTTTTAAGAGAGCTTCAGGACAACATGAAATGTAAGAATATCTGTATCATAGAAATATCAGAAACAGAAGAGAAGCATGGGATAGAAAACCTGTTTGAAAAACTAATGACAGAAAATTTCCCTAACTTGATGAGAGAAAAAGTCACGCAAGTCCATGAAGCAAGGAGGGTCCCAATGAAAATGAACCTAAACAGACCCACTTCAAGAAACATCATAATTAAAATGGCAACATTCAAAGACAAAGAGGGAATCCTAAAAGCAGCAAGAAGAAACAGCTAATAACATACAATAGAGCTACAATAAGGCTATTATCAGATTTCTCGACAGAAACACTACAAACCATAAGGGAATGGCAAAAAATATTACAAGCAATGAAAAACAAAGGTCTATAACCAAAAATACTCTATCCAGCAAGGCTCTCATTCAAAATGGAAGGTGAAATAAGGAGTTTCCAAGACAAAAGAAGGCTAAAAGAATACATCTCCACCAAACCAGTATTGCAAGAGATGCTAAAGGGTTTGCTTTAAGAAGGGGAATAAACACACACACACACACACACAGAGGCACATAGGCACAAAGGGGAAAAATGACAATGAATAAGTACCTATCAAAAATGACCTTAAATATAAATGAATTAAATGCACCAATCAAAAGACATAGAGTAGCTGAATGGACTAAAAAGTATGATATACATATATGCTGTCTACAAGAGACCCACATTAGAAAATAAGATCTACACAGACTGATAGTGAAGGGATAGAAAAAATATTTCAAACAAGTGGACATGAAAAAGAATAATGGCGTAGCAATATTCACAAACAAAATGGATTTCACAGCAAAGGCCATAAAAAGAGACAAAGACATTTCATAATACTTAAGGGAAAACTCCATCAAGAATATATAACCTATGTAAGCACATATACAACCAACATAGGAGCATCCAAATATGTAAGGGAAACTTCAAAAGACTTCAGAAGGATATAGACAGCAACACACGTATAGTAGGGAAACTTAACACCCCATTGTAAACAATGGACAGATTTTCGAAGCAAAAGAACAACAAGGATGATGAGGGATTGAACAACACTCTAGATCAAATGGACTTAGTTGATAAATATAAAAATTTTCACCCCAAAGAAGAAAAATATACATTATTTTCAAGTGCACATGGAACATTTTCAAAGATAAACCACATGGTAGGACAAAAAAAGCGCCTCAATGTATTCAAGAAAATTAAAATTATATCAAGTGTCTTCCCAGATCATAATGGCTTAAAACTGGAAATCAACCTAAAGGGAAAAAACTTAAAATTATTCAAAATCATGGAGAATGAATAACATGCTATTAAATAATGAATGGGTTAACAATGACATCAAGGAAGAAATCAAAAAGTTTCTGTAAACAAATGATAATGAACACATAACAACCCAAAACCTATGGGATACAGAAAGAGCATTCCTGAAAGGAATATTCATAGCAATACAGGCGATACAGAAAGAGCAGTCCTGAAAGGAATATTCATAGCAATACAGGCCTATCTAAAAATGATAGAATAATTCCTAATAAAAAATCTAACATTACAGCTACAAGAACAAGAGGAACAACAACAAAGCCCAGAGCAACTGGAAGGAAGGAAATCATCAAGATCAGAACAGAATTAAAAGACATAGAAGCCCTGGCTGCTGTGGCTCAGTGGATTGAGCGTCGGCCTGCGAGCCAAGTGTCGCTGGTTCGATTCCCAGCCAGGGCACATTACTAGGTTGCACGTCAGGTCCCCAGTTGGGGGCGCAAGTGAGAGGCAACCACACAGTAAAAAAAAAAAAAAAAAAAAGACATAGAGACCAAATGAACAATTCAAAAGATCAATAAAACCAAGAGTTGGTTCTTTAAAAAAAATAAACAAAATTGACAAGCCTTTAATGAGGCTCATCAAGAAAAAAAGAGAGATCAAAAAAATAAAATCAGAAATGAAAAAAGGAAATCACCACCAATACCACAGAAATGCCAAGAATTGTAAGAAATTATTACAAACAACTGTATCACAAGAAATTTGACAACCTAGATAGAATGAACAAATTTTCGGAAACATATCATCTTCCAAAACTGAATCAAGAAGCAGAAAGCCTGAACAGATCAATAACAACTAGTGAAATTGAAGCAGTAATCAAAAACTCCCAGCACACAAAAGTCCTAGACCGGGCAGCTTCACAGATAAATTTTACAAAATATTTAGGAAAGAACTAACACCTATCTTTCTTAAACTACTTTAAAAAAAAATAGAAAGAAAGAAAGAAAGAAAAGAAAAGGGAAGACTCCCAAACTCTTTCTATAAAGTCAGTATTACCCTAATTCCAAAACCAGGTCAAGACACAAAAAAGAAAGAAACCTACAGGCCAATATCGCTGATGAACATAGATGCTAAAATCCTCAACAAAATATTGGCAAACCAGATCCAGTAACACATTAGAAAAATCATATACCATGATCAAATGGGATTCTTTCCAGGGATGCAAAGATGGTTTAATATTGGCAAATAAATAAATGTAATACACCACATTAACAAAATAAAAGACAAAAATGACATAATTGTATCAATAAATGAAGAAAAAGCATTTGATAAAATACAACACCCATTTATGATGAAAAATCTCAGCAAAATGGGAATAGAGGGAGCATACCTTAACATAATAAAGTCTATATACAAGAAAGCTGAAGCCAACCTCATACTCAATGGGCAAAAACTGAGAGCATTCCCCCTGAGATCAGGAACAAGACAAGGATGTCCACCCTCTCCACTCCTATTCAAGATAGTCTTGGAAGTTCTAGCCACAGCAATCAGACAAGAAAAAGAAGTAAAAGGCATCCAAATTGTAAAAGAGGAAGTAAAACAGTCATTATTGGCAGAGGACATGATAGTTTACATAGAAAACCCTATAAACTCCATGAAAAAACTACTCAACCTAATAAGTAAATTTGGCAAAATAGCAGTATACAAAGTCACTATTCAGAAATCAAAGGCATTTCTGTACACCAACAATAAAATACCAGAGACTGAAACTGGAAAAAAATCCCATTTACTATAGCAATAAGAAAAATAAAGTACATAGGAATAAACTTAACCAAGGATATAAAAGACCAGTACTCAAAAAACTACATACCACTGAAGAAAAAAATTAAGGAAGATCAAATAAATGGAAGCATATACCATGTTCATGGATGGAGAGAATCAATATCATTAAAATGTCTATACTACCAAAAGCAATTTATAGATTTAATATAATCCTTATTAAAATACCAATGACATATTTCATAGACCTAGAACAAATATTTCAAAAGTTTTTATGGAACCAAAATAGATCCCGAATAGCCATAGCAATCTTGAGACAGAAGAACACAGTATGAGGAATCATAATACTTGGTACCAAACTATATTACAAGATCATGGTAATCAAAACAGTCTGGTACTTGCATAATAACAGACATATAGACCAATGGAACAGAATAGAGAGAAAAATAGCATATAATATCATCTAATACAGGAGACTAATCAACAAAACAAACAAATGAGCAAAACTGAACCAGAGGTATGTAAAAAGTAGTAGACTAACAGTGACAAGGTGGAAGTGTGGACAGAGAGAAGCGGGTATAAAGGGGAACGGTCTAGCCAAAGAACATGTATAATTGACCCATAGACCTAGATAACTGGTTGGGGACTGTTTGTGGGAGGAATGGTGGGCAGGGTGTGGGGAAACATCAGGGAAAAAAGTAAGACAACTGTAATAGAAAAAGAAACAAACAAAAATTTTTAGTCAGAGAAAAACAATGAAAGCTAAATAAATTAATAAATGAGCCAGCAAATACTTCCACCCTCAAAAAAAAAAAAAAAAAAGAAAGAAAAGAAAAGAAAAGAAAAGCCTCACATACAGGAAAGTGAACAAAATAAAATGTAATATATGGAAATGTAATTTTAGTAAACATTAGAAGGACAAGGATTTTTCTTCACACTGTATATTTTTCTTTCTACCTGATCCTTCCAGAATTTGGCATTCTGAAGAAGTAAGTAATGACATAAAGTTATTGCTTGAAACTAATAAGACCAGTTATTAATAGAGGTTTTGTTGACCATGACCTTGACTGGAATGTCATGCCTAAAGGAGACATGCTTGGGCTCTGGTTGTTACCAAAAAGCCCTGAGTAACTGGGATTGATTTTCAAAGGTAATAAAAGTCAATGAGAAAAATTCCTGGTACCTTGGTTCATTGTGCGGTTCATGGCAATCTTTCCAGGGAAGAAACGAAGGCTGCTTTCCTGAAAGATGGCTGGAAAGGACCTTAAGGCACAATGGAAAACCTGAAGGACTTGGAAAAGACAGGTGTGTACAGGCAAGGCTGAATGGCAGGTAGGTGGTTCACCTCCTGTGCCCTGAAGAGCAGACTGAAAGTTACCCTAAAGGTTCCTTTTGTAAGTTCCATCAAAACAGACATAAAGAACATATGTGATCATTTTCTGCTCTTGTTGTGTTTATGCAAATGAACAACATAATTTAAAACTGGACTTAATGTGGTCCCTTTCATGACAAGGAGGGTAATCTTAAGGAGAAAAATTGCGATTCAAAAAAAATCACAATGCTCAGTGGTAGACTATAATGTAGTGCAGCTGTCTTTAAAGATCATTTTTATTTAAAATTTGTTTTCATTTGAAAGTTAAGGACTTCCGGCCAAGATGGAGGGTTACACGGACACGCTCGGTCTCCCTCTACAACTAGAGAGGAATACAACTACTTCAAAACAAAAGATAACTAGAAATTCCAGAAAATAAAACTACACGGAAGCCCAACGTACAAAGTTATAAACCAACAGTGCCCTTTGGGCAGGTAGGAAGAGTGAAAGGGTGCGGAGCTGTTTGTGGTAGCACCGGGGATAGCGGCAGGGAGAGCAGTCTCAGCTGCAGTCTAACCCTGGCAGCTTGCGACCCCAATGCTTGGAAAAGCAACCACCACATCGCCCGTAACAGTGAGGCTCAGAGGGCGGGAGGACGGATCCCGGCCTCCTAGCAGAATAACTGCAGGAATCCATCTTGGACCCCCGCCCCTACACAAAGCGCCATAGTGCTGCAAAATAGGTTGCGGGTGGCCACTGGTTGCTGGGCAGTGATGACAAAGGGACACAGAGTGGCGAAAAAGGTTGCTGGACCACCGCCGGTCGCTGGGTTGTGACGAGTACACAGGCACTGCCCCCTATAGCCAGCCCAAGAAAGCAAAACGCACCTGTCAAAATGAGGCAGACAACTATAGAAATCCCAATGGCACAGCTCACCAGGCAACAGATGAAGAACCAGACAGATGAACAAATAAGAAACCTGTCAGAGGCTCAGTTCAGGGCCATTGTTATCAGGTGGCTTACAGAATTAACAAAAGATCTGGAAAAAGATGAGAAAGAATTGAAAAACACTCATACTGAAAGGAACAAAACCTCATACGAGACAGATGGTGAGGAAATAAAATCCAGAGTTCAAATCAACAAACCAGAACATAGAGAAGGAACAAACAGTCAACCAGTGCAGAGAGAGGAAACGGGAAGCAAGGATGAGAGGATCAGAAACCTCTGGGACAGCTATAAGGGATCGAATATACAGATCATAGGATTGCCAGAGGGAGAAGAAGAAGAACTAGAAATTGAAAAATTAAGTGAAAATATAATAAAGCAGAACTTCCCAAACTTGGGGAAGGAAATAGACTTACAGGTCCAGGAAGCACAGAGAGTTCCAAAACAACTGGACCCAGGGAGAACCACACCAAGACACATTATAATCAAAATGTCAAAAGTTAAAGATAAAGAGAGAATCTTAAAAGCAGCAAGAGAGAAGAAAAGAATCATGTACAAAGGGGTCCCAATTAGACTATCAGCTGACTTCTCAAGGGAGACCCTGCAGGCAAGAAGGGACTGGCAAGAAATATTCAAAGCAATGAAAATCCAAAACCTACAACCACGAATACTTTATCCAGTGAAGCTGTCATTCAGAATAGAAGGGCAGAGAAAGTGTTTCTAGGACAAAATAAAACTGAAAGAGTTCATTAGATCCAAACCACTGTTATATGAGATGTTAAAAGGACTGGTTTAGAAAAAGGAGGATCAAAACTATGAACACTAAAATGAAAACTGCATCACAAGAAACAACAACAGAAGCTAGGAAATTGAAGCAAAAGCAAACTAAATAAGCAATGAGAGTGGAAAAAGAACTATAGATATGGGGAACATATTGGGGGGAGGTCAGCAGGGAAGGGGAAGGCGGAGAGGGAGGGAGATGGTATAGGAATTAAGAAACATCGTAGGAGGGAATGGAATAGACAGAGAGAGGTTGAGAAGAACTATATGTACAACCAGTGGACATGGACTAAAAGGGGGGGACAAGGGGAGGGAGGAGGGTACCGTGTGGAGGGGAGCAGAGGGAAGAGAAATTGGAACAAATGTAAAACTGTAATCAATAAAACACGTTAAAAAAATAAAAAGAAAGTTAAACTATGTCTGTGACATCATCAAAGATGTTTAATTTACAGGCAAGAAGAATGTCAAATGCCTTGCAGCTGGATGTCTTTCCAATAAGACAGTCTGGCAGACCTAGAGACTGGTTTGTGGGTTATGTTGCATAAATTAACATGTGTGTTGTTTTCATAGGACATAAGTTCATGATCTCATTACTTGAGTAATTGTCTGTACATATATAGTTAATATATTAACAAGAACTGACATTCTGTACCCAAGCATGAAAGCTATAACTAGGAGGATGGGGAAAGAAGATGAACTTGAAGAATTTATAATAAGTAGTCAGTCTATGACCCTGGCTGGTTTGACTCAGTGGATTGAGCGTCGGCCTGCGAGCTAAGTGTCGCTGGTTCGATCTTCCAGTCAGGGCACATCAGAGAAGGAAAACTCTGACTCCAAAAAACCTCCGCTGCCTTGCGGCATACCTCTTCAGGGGAAAGGCTAAGGGAGTAAACCCCGACAGAAAATCCGGAGCCGGAGTCCCTAAGGCGGTTTGACGTTGTAGTCAACACCGGCAACTCCTGCGGCGCACCTGAAGCCAAGCTGTATTGACTCCATCTTTCCCTTGGACCCTTCAGCTGCGAAGAGAGGGGGTGTCTGCTGCATGGGCAACAGCAGACCCTCCATATCACCCTGCCCAGGCTCTGTAGCTTCAGCTTCACTGGAGAGGACACTCCAGCGTCATTGCAAGATGTCGATTCAACACGGGAGGAGACAGATACCGTGTCACTCCCGAGTCGGACTGCACAGCCATTCTCGGCGGTGCAGATAGACTCTTAAGAAGCTACACCATCGTCTCTCGAGACGGACGGCTGCCCCCGCCGCCGCTGTCTGTACATATAGGTGTCACTTAATCCTGTCTTCATCACTGCCTCCTGAAACTCAATGGTTTGGTTGAACTAAGTGGCTGGGTTGGTCAAGCATGGGGTGGTCTGTGGGCTTCATTTTAAAACTGGTTTCTCTTTTCTATCCTAATGGCTTGGACAGAAAAAGTCCTGAGGTCTGAGAGAGGGGAAACCTAAAACATTTCCCTCAGCTCAAACTAATTACAGTGGACAAAAGAGCGTTGGACAGATGTGATGTGCTTTGTACACCTTCCTCTAAAGAAGCCTTTTTTTTCTCTAGTATGGAATATTGAAAGGTTAATCTCTGCCTTTTGTCATTTAATGGTTATGGATTGAATGATGCCTTTTAACCCTATTGCCAAATCTGTTGCCCCCAGAATACAACAAGGATGCCAGCCTGTTAAACCAAGCATGCCATTGACCGGGGACAACCAACTGACTTGGAGTCTGCAAGGTCCTTCCCCATGTGGGAAGGCCACCCTCCCACTGCACCCCCACTCTTATTAAGGATTTCTTGACCCAAGGTTGGGTAGAATGATGGCCATGTCCAGCTTGAAGCAGCTAGAGGAGCACGAGACCTTCACCCATTGTCCTTTATATTATAAATGGTCTGAAGTCTGAGAGGGGAGAACTGTTATTTTTTTATTGTTATAAGCATTAATTAATTAATTAACTTTTAAAAAGAATAATGTAGGAAAGAGTGAAACCAAGAAACTTATATGCATGACCCATGGACATGAACTAAGGAGGGTGGGATTGCTGAGGGAAGGGGGGTGTTATGTAGAAGGGAGCAAAGGGGGAAAACATTGTAACTGTTGTAACAACATAATCAATAAAATATACTTTAAAAAAGTGTAGAAGAAATCGTGGAAATAGAAAATCAATACTAGGCAATTATTTACCACAGTAATAACTGTTGCAGGTATAATCAATGGATACTATGAGTCTTGCAAGGATGATGGGAAACAAGATATTTACAAAGTCTTAAAGTATCTCACCACAAAATACTTGTCACAAAGGGAAAACATAGTAACTTTATTGTGGAAAAAGTCAGGAGACCTCCCTCCACCTTAACCAAGTGACCAACACTAACCTCACCAGACATAAGACAGGTGACATTATACACCTCCAGATTTGGCACAATGAGAAAGGCATATCATGTCTGTGCTACTACCAAAAATGTATGCCCTCGATGTTATCATGAGAAACATCAGACAAGCCCAAATTAAGTGACATTTACAAAATAACTGACCAATGAGACATGACAATAAAAGGCAATGTGGATTCTGGATTGAATCCTGGACAAGAGAAGGGGCATTTGGGAAAACTGACAAAATTCAAGTAACCTGTCAATACTATTATTAGATGGGTGCAAATTTCCTGGTTTTGATGAGTGTACTATAGCTATATAAGATGGCAACATTAGGAGAAGTTGGGTGAAGGTCATTGAGAACTCTCTATATTAATTTAAGATCATTCCTCTATGTCTGAAATTATTTCAAAATAAAATATTTTTAATAGAGAAAAAAAATTCAGATTTCTTCTCAAAGTTGAAGAGCTAGCCTAGCTGGATATTTTCTGCAGGAGAATTATGGGCTTAGCTGAATAATTACTGTTTCTTTTAATTGTGGAGCTGTAGACCTCACTGATCTTGTTTTCTGAGACCATGGGCAAGTGTCACTAGGTATTTACTTTGCTCTTTCTCTCTAGTATGGGTTAGAAGAAAAATAAAATATATGTTGAATTAGCATCACTATCAAATGTAAGAAAATAGAGGGGGCAGGAAAAATTGCAGCAAAATAAGTGGAAGTTACAGTAACCTTCTCACAGGACCAAACAAGAGTAGCAGCTAAAATACAGACCTATCTGAATAACTATTAGAAGACTAGCTGAACAGTCTTAACTAAAGATTTACAGAGGAACCCTTATCAAAACTGATGGGAAGGGCAGAGATGTGAAATGGGCTGGCCCTCTATCCATGGGCAGTGGCTAAAAATTCAAAGTGATATTTCAGTTGAGGAGGTTCATCCAAAGGAGTCTCAACACCAGGTCCTCTAGTCCAGAGCACTAGAGCTGGAAAGCAGAGCATACACAATATCTGGCTGTGAAAATCAGTGGGGATTCCACCTATCCTAGTGAGAAAGGGGATGGCTCTCTCAAAGGACCAATGCACAGAGTCTCAACCAGGGCACTCACCCTGGGCCCTAGCAGAGGGATGGTGGCTTGGAGAATACTGGAGTCATAAAGAAAGAAATTGAGTGGTGTGGCTTCAGGGAGAGGACTGGAGTTACAGCAGCAAGCATATCTGTGTTTGGTCCCTCCCCCACACCACATACTAACACCTCCTTTCTTGGGTCAAACATCTCCTTCCAAACAACATAAGCCTAGGGAATGTCATAGCCCCTCCTTCCTAACTTCTGGAGGCCCTGCCCTCCCAATATCACTCTTGGTATTTGACAGACTTCAGTCTGGGCTTACAGTGCAGAGCTCAGTGAAGAGTTCTTGAGAAGGCCTAGGCATGTTTGAACAGTGCCAGAATCACCCTGGAAGAGACTGACTAGTGGGGTTGAAGGGGATGGTTATTGTTTCCCTGTATGCCTAAGCAGTGCCTCTGTTCCTATGTAGAGACCCTGCTCCATACTACCAATTCTTGGTCTATTTTAGTCTGGTGGACTCTGCTGGCTTCATTCTGGCAATGCCTAGAGACTTTGCTTCACCACAAATGTCCACTGCTTAATAAGCAGCCAGCAGGTGGAGGAAGATCTTGGGGTGCTTTGGGCCACTTGATGACCTGCCCCAGTGCTCCAAGGTGGTGGAATCAGGCTTTGGTAACAATTTGGCCCTTATCATATGCACCCAGGTGAGCAGAGTCAGTCACAAAGTACAGATCACTTGGTAGCTCCAGGGAGGCAACCCAAGGACAGTTACAGACAACTATAACATTGACCTGAACTGGATCCCTCCCAAGAGATCCTGGAACCAATATACTTAGTAGTGGGCTTCAGATCACAACAGAGCATGACCCAAATATCTCTACAACTGGACACCCAAAGAGAAACCCTGGTAGGTACCAACACTTGCTCAGATAAATTCTGTTTTGTGTGGGCTGCACCTATACAGTGGTTCATATACTATGGCTAATGTTCATACTAATAGTTAGCCATCCACACACATCAACAACAACTAAAACAGGAGAGTTCACATAATACCTAACCCTAACCCTAACCCTAACCTGGCTCAGGTAAGTGCTAAGGACATTTACTATATAAAGCCACTGCACCAAGATTGGAAGACATAGCAGATCTACCTAATACACAGAAATTAATACAGAAAGGCAGCTAAAATGGGGAAACAAAGAAACACCCTCCAAAACAAAAAACAGGAGAAATCCCTCAAAAAAGAACTAAATGAAATGGAGGCAATCAAGCTACTAAAAACTCAGTTTAAAACAATGGTTAAAAGGATGCCCAAGAGACTTAGGAGAAGAAAGGATGAACTTGAACTACAAATAGAACAACAAACAAACTGCAGAATGAGTAGAAGAAAGGAAATAATTAAGATAAGTAAAAATTAATGAGTTAGGTTATAAAATACAATTTAAAAATCAATAAATCAAAAGCAGATTCTTTGAAAAGATAAACAAGATTAATAAATCTATAGCCAGACACAAATAAATAAAATCAATGTGAAGTAAAACAACCAACAACAAAGATTACTCTATCCAGCAAGGCTATCATTTGGAATGGAAGGGCAGATGAAGTGCTTCCCAGACAAGGTGAAGCTAAAGGAGTTCATCATCACCAAGCCATTATTATATGAAATGTCACAGGGTCTTACTTAAGAAAAAAAAGATCAAAACTATGAAAACTAAATGACAGCAAACTCACAACTATCAACAACTGAAACTAAAGCATGAAAACAGAATTCAACTAAGCAAACCAGAATAGGAACAGAATCATAGGCATGGGAATCATGTGGACGGTTATCAGCTGGGAGGGGGGAGGGGGAGAAATGGGGAAATGGTGCAGGGACTAAGAAGCATAATCAGTTGGTATAAAATAGACAGGAAGATGATAAGAATAATATAGGAAAGGGTGAAGCCAAAGAACTTATATGTACGACCCATGGACATGAAGTAAGGGGGGTGGGATTCCTGGATGGAAGGGGGGTACTGGGCAGAGAAGAGCAAAGGGAAAAAAATGGGACTGCTGTAACAACATAATCAATAAAATATACTTTAAAAAAACCTAATAGCCTCAGAAATCTTGAGAAAGGAGAAAAAATGTTGGAAATATCACAATACCTGATATCAAACCATACTATAAGGCCATAGTAAACAAAACAACATGGCGCTGGCATACAAACAGACACATAGATTAATATAACAGAATAGAAAGCTTCAAAAGAAAACCCACACATGTATGGTAAAATAATATATGACAAAAGAGGCAAGAACATACCATGAAGTAAAGATAGTCTATTCAATAAATGGTGCTGGAAGAATTTGACAGATACATGCAAAAAATTTAAACTTCACCATCTTCTTACATGGTATACAAGAATAAACTCAAATGGAGTAAAAACTTGAATGTAAAGTTTAAAACTATAAAACTCCTAAACGGGAACCCTACTGCACTGTTGGTGGGAATGCAGACTAGTGCAGCCACTGTGGAAAACAGTATGGGATTACCTCAAAAAACTAAAAATGGAACTGCCTTTTGAACCAGCGATTCCATTCTATGACTATACCCAAAAAATCCTAAAACCCTAATTCAAAAACCTTATGCACCCCTATGTTCATAGCAGTCTTGTTTACAGTAGCAAAGTACTGGAAACAGCCTAAATGCCCATCTGTAGATGAGTGGATCAAAAAACTGTGGTACATTTACACAATGGAATACTGTGTAGCAGAAGGAAAGAAGGAACTGCTGCCAATTGCAACAACATGGATGGAACTAGAGAGAATTATGCTTAGTGAAATAAGCCAGGTCATTAAAGAAAAATACCATATGATATCACCTAATACAGGAAACTAAAGAGCAACACAAACAAACAAACTAAATAGGACAAAGAGTAGAATAGTAGTCAATAGTGGGGAGGGGGAGGGAGAAAAGGGGGATAAGTAAGGGAAGGGTCTAGTCAAGGAATGTGTATGGATGACTCATGGACATGGACAACGGGGAGGGGTATGATTGTGGGAGAAGGGGTGGACTGGGTTGGGGGGAGCAATGGGGGAAGTTGTACATCAAACTGAAAAGTCTTTGCAGATCAAAGAAAACCATCAACAAGACAAAAAGACAATATACTAAATGAGTGGAGGTATTACCAAAGATACAAGTGATAAGGTGTTTATTTCTAAAATTTATAAAGAATGCATACAACTCTACACAAAATAACAAACAGTCCAATTTTAAAAAGGAGCAGTGGATGATTAGATACATTTCCAAAGAGGACATACAGATGGCCAACAGACATGAACAGAGCCTGAAGGTCACTAATTGTGAGAGAAATGCAAATAAAAGCCACAATGAGATGTCATCTCACAACTGTAAGAATGGCTATCATCAATAAAACAAATAAGGGTTAGTGAGAATGTGGAAAAAGGGAAACTTTTTGCACTGTTGATTGGAAGGCAATTTGGTTCAACCACTATTGAATGCACAAATAATGAACAATTAGAAAGAGAAATTAAAAGATTCTCTGTCTCTTTTTTCTTTTTTTTTTTTTTTTGAGGGTTCTCAAAAAATTAAAAATAGTACTGCCTTATGACCTACTTATTCTGCTTTTTGGTATATATCTAAAAAAACACAAACAATAACTTGAAAGAATATATACAGCCCTATGTTAATTGTAGTGTAATTTACAGTAGCCAAGATATAGTAGGAACCCAAGTACTCATCAATAAATGAGTGGATAAAAATGTAGTGGTACAGAGATCCAAGATGGCAGAGGAGTAAGTGGAAGCTACACTAACCTTCTCCCAAGACCAATCTGGAATTACAACTTAACTGTGGAGAAATCATCTGGAATAACCAACTGAACACTAGCCAGAGAGAAGTCTTATAACCACAGAGAGACAGAAAAGACCACGTCATCACAACATGACTGGTAGGAAGTACGGAGACCTAAAAGGGCTGGCTGAGCTCCCATGGATGGCAGCTGAAGGTACTGAGAAACAGCTCAGCAGCTGGGGGTTCCCCCTGAGAAGGGCAGGGTCTAAACACCCAGCTGGGCTTCCAAGCCTACAGCCAAAGAGCAGAAAGTAAAATGGCATTGAGCTCTGAAAAGTGAAAAGCCACAGGATTTTTTTCTTACCTGAAAGAAACAGCTGGAGACAAAGTGCTCTTAAATGGATCATGTACAAAAATATTTTGGCACCCACTTACCCTGGGCTCCAACAGAGGGAGGGAAGAGAGGACTAGAGACACTTAAAGAGAGTTGGGGATGGTGGTTTTGAGGAGAGAACTGATAAAGTAGCCAACCCGATCCCAGTGCTGACTCATTTCACACACTGCAGGCAGACCATTCCCCTCCAAGTAACATTAGCCTGAGGGGAAGCAAAAGTCCCACCCACAGGAATTAATCTGCCCCACACTCAGTGCCTAAACCTTACACCTGATAACAGATTGAATAGATTAACAACTTAGACAGACAAAGGCAGTCGTCGGCAGCCGTCCGAGAGACGATGGTGTAGCTTCTTAAGAGTCTATCTGCACCGCCGAGAATGGCTGTGCAGTCCGACTCGGGAGTGACACGGTATCTGTCTCCTCCCGTGTTGAATCGACATCTTGCGATGACGCTGGAGTGTCCTCTCCAGTGAAGCTGAAGCTACAGAGCCTGGGCAGGGTGATATGGAGGGTCTGCTCTTGCCCATGCAGCAGACACCCCCTCTCTTCGCAGCTGAAGGATCCAAGGGAAAGACGGAGTCAATACAGCTTGGCTTCAGGTGCGCCGCAGGAGTTGCCGGTGTTGACTACAACGTCAAACCGCCTTAGGGACTCCGGCTCCGGATTTTCTGTCGGGGTTTACTCCCTTAGCCTTTCCCCTGAAGAGGTATGCCGCAAGGCAGCGGAGGTTTTTTGGAGTCAGAGTTTTCCTTCTCTGATGTGCCCTGACTGGAAGATCGAACCAGCGACACTTAGCTCGCAGGCCGACGCTCAATCCACTGAGCCAAACCAGCCAGGGCTACAAAGGCAGTAGATCTCTGGTAATCTCCAACAATCTCCCTAGGCCAGACTGGAACATGATCTGAAGCTATCAGGGGCAGATCCAGGAAGTGTTGATCAATCTAAGAACCAGCAGCAAAAAAGAAGGGTCACAAAAATTGGGGAGACAGAGAAACAACCCTCCCCATCAAAAGGAAAAGAGGAATCCCCAGAAAGAGAGCTAAATAAAAAAGAGAAAAGCAAACTATAAGACATGGAATTCAAAATATGGATTATAGAAAAGCTCAATGATCTCAGTAAGCTCAAAGAAAACTACAAAAAACTCCATGGAACCTATAAAGAACTTACTGAGAATTACACCAGCATGTAAAAGGACATAGAATCTATCAATAACAGCCAGGAGGAAAGGAAGAATACAACTTCAGAATTGAATAACACAGTAGAAGGAATTAAAAGCAGGCTAGAGGAAGCAAAAAATTGGATCAGTGAGCTGAAGGACAACATAGAAAAAAAATCCCAGACAGTGCAACAAAACAAAAAAAGAATGAAGAGGTTTTAAGAGAGCTGCAGCACAGCATAAATATAAAAATAACCATATCATAGGAATACCAGAAGGAGAAGAAGAGAAGCAAGAAATGGAAAATGTGTTTGAAAAAGTAATGACAAAAAACTTCCCTAACTTGATGAGAGAAAGTCACGCAAGTCCAAGAAACACAGAGGATCCCAATGAAAATGAGCCCAAACAAGCCCTCTCCAAGACATATTATAACTAAAGTGGTAACATTGAAAGACAAAGAGAGAATCTTAAAAGCAGCAAGAGAGAAACAACTAATACATAAAAGGGAGATCCAATAAGGCTAACATCAGATTTCTCAACAGAAACACTACAAGCCAGAAGGGAGTGGCAAAAGATATTTCAAGCAATGAAAACAAAGGCCTACAACCAAGAATACTCTACCCAGCAAGGCTCTAATTCAAAATGAAAAGTAAAATATGGAGTTTACCAGACAAAAGAAGGCTAAAAGAATACATCACCACCAAACCAGCATTACAAGAGATGCTAAAAGGTCTGCTTTAAGAAGATGAAGAAACAGAGAGAGACAGAGAGGAACATGAGTAGAGAGGGGTAAAATGACAATGAATATTACTTATCAATAATGACCTTAAAAGTAAATGGATTGAAAGCACCAAACAAAAGCCGTAAGGTACCTGAATGGATTAGAAAGCATGACCCACATATATCCTATCTACAAGAGATCTACCTAAGAAGAAAATATTTACACAGACTGAAAGTGAAGGGATGGAGAAAATATTTCAAGCAAATGGACATAAAAAAGGGGGTGTAGAAATACTTTTATCAGACAAAACAGGTTTCACAGAAAATGCCATAAAAAGAGACAAAAAAGTACATTTCATAATACTTAAGGGAAAAATCCATCAAGAAGATGTAACCCTTGTAAATATATTTGTATAAAACATAAGAGCACCCAAATATATAAGGAAAATCTTGAAAGACTTCAGAAAGGATATAGATAGCAATACACTTATGGTAGGGGACCTTAACACCCCATTGTCAACAATGGACAGATCCTCAAAGCAACGACACCAAGGGTATTGAGGCATTGAACACTCTATATCAAATGGATTTAGTTGATATATATAAAAATTTTTACCCCAATGAAGGAAAATATACATTCTTTTCGAGTGCACATGGAACATTTTCAAAGATAAATGACATGGTAAGACACAAAACAAACCTTAAAAAATTCAAGAAAATTGAAATTATATCAACTGTCTTCTCAGATCATAATGGCTTGAAACTGGAAATCAACCTCAAGGAAAAAACTCAAAGACATTCAAACTCAAGGAGAATGAATAACATGCTATTAAATAATGAATGGATTAACAATAACATCGTGGAACAAATCAAAGTTTCTCTAAACAAATGATAATGAACACGCAACAACACAAAACCTATGGGATACAGTGAAAGCAGTTCTGAGGGGACAGTTCATAGCAATACAGGTCTACCTAAATGAGATAGAAGAATCTCAAATGACAAATCCAACCCTAAAGCTACAAGAACAAGAGGAACAACAACAAACAAAGCCCAGAGTGAATAGAAGGAAGGAAATCATCAACATTAGAGCAGAATTAAATGACATAGAGACTAAACAAACAATTCAAAAGATCAATAAAACCAAGAGCTGGTTCTTTCAAAAAATAAACAAAATCGGTGAGTAAGATGGCCGCGGAGTAGGGACAGTGTTCTCAGCTCACTCCTGTTAAGGAGAGAATCCAGGAACAAATGCGGAGAGGAGTGACTGAGTGAGAGTGGATATCTGATAACGTGAACGGGGAGGAAATCGTGGGAGCAGCGTGGAGGGGGTTGGAGGGGTTTATCACAAACTGCAGGCTGAGTCATTCCGAGACTCTGTGCATTTGCAGTATCAAGCCGGAGAGCTCACTAGCCGGGAGTGAATTCTTATAGGGAGTTAGGGAGAGGATTTGGCCAAAAAAGCCAGAGGAGGGAGAGAACAGTGAACAATCAGGACTGGGAGAAACTGTGTGATCTGAGTCTAGAGGGAAACATCCTCAGCTGCAACCTCCGACCGAAAGCTCGGCACTCTGGGCGATCCCAGCACTAGCGCTAGGGCCCTACAGAACAAAGGAGCAGTTTGGGGGCAAGGAGAACGGCAGCACAGAAAAGCTGCTGCAGAACTCCGGACCGGGGGAGAACTGCGTTCTTGAAACCAGTGTTTGCTCTTTAGTCGCGCTAGAATCCTACAGAACAAAAGGCCAGTCTGGGGCTAGGAGGGAAATAGGACGTGCAGGGTGTGTAAGTAGGGAAGAGAGTGGAGGCAGAGGTTCTGGAGGGGAGACGGTTTCAGGGCAGGGAGAAGGGGCCGCAGAGAAGGGCTGCTGTGGAGCTCCAGACTGGCAGAGAGCTCCGGGGTAGGAGAGTGGTGCTGCGCTGACCGACCACACTAGAATCCTACAAAACAAAGGGACGGTGCTGTGGTGGGAAGAAAGATAGAGTGCGCAGGCTGATAGACAGGGAAGCCAGCGGAAGCTGTAGCTCGGAATAAAGTTTTGGGGCAAGGAGAAGAGCACGCGCAGGAAAGCCACTGCAAAGCTCCAGACTAGGGGAGAGGCCCTGGGCAGGAAAGGGCCACTGGGCCTGGCACTTTGACTGACTGTGCCAGAGTCCTGCAGAACAAAAGGACAATCTTGAGACAGAGAGAGAGATAGGGTGCGCAGGCATATAGACAGGGAAGAGAGCAGAAGCTGTAGCCTGGGAATAGAGACAGGACTGGAGGCAGGGCGGGGATTGCTGGCAGGCACAGGCTGGACCAACAGAGGGAAGGAGTAGCTGGACAAGCCTGAGGAGGGCTGAGGCTGCCTCAGGAGGGGACAACTAAACGCAGCTCACAGCAGAGCGGTGGTAGGCCCACGAAAAAAAGACTAGCAACCCCAGAATCAAGCAGAACCCTCCCACAGCCAGCCAACCAACCAGAAAAGATTTGAAACTCATGGAATTTTGAATAGGAGCGGACTCAGGAAGGAAGTAAGGAAAAACCAAAAAACAAACCAACCAAAAATACTCAGAGACTGTGCATAAAAGTTGAATTGAGTTAAAATCCTCATTCTTTTATCTCTCACTCTCTCTCTAACTACCCCTACCGTCAGTCCCTTCTTATTCTCTCTCCTTTTTTCCCCTCCTCTTCCCTCCCTTCTAATTCTCTCTCCTTTTTTCCCCTCCTCTTCCCTCCCTTCTCTCCCCTTAGCATGTCTCCCCTTCATCCTATTCTCAGTTAATTTTATAATTTTAAGTTCTCTCCCTTTCTCACCCTCTCCTTTCTCTGCGCTACGCACCTTCAACTTTATTAAATTTCTTTCTTTATTTTGTCCCCCTTCAGTCTACATTCGTTTTTCTTTCATCTCTTGTCCTTATTTTCCTTCTCTCCCTATACATATTCTCTCTCTCTCCCTATTCCACTTTATATTCTAATCTCTTAATATTCAAATTATAATTCTAATCTATCCCCCTCTCCCTTTACTCTCCCATTCTTACCCCTTCTCTTTTTCTACCCCATCCCCTCACTTCTTTCTCTACCTCTTGTATTTCTCTCCTTCATCCAATCTTTTGTCAACTCTTCAATTTCAATCCTCCCCTCCCTAATATCTCCTCTTCCTCCTGATTTCCTTCCCTCCTCTGAGCTCTTTTCCTCCCAAATCCTCTTGCCTTCCTATCTCCTATTCCTCTCCCTCTATATTCACCCTTTCTCTCTATCTTGCAACTTTATATCATGTTTTAATCTCCTAATCTTTTTTATAATATATAATTTTAAAAAGAATTTTAATTCCGTCCCCTCTCTTCTACCTCCCCTTCTTCTTTCGTTCTCTCTCCTACCCTTCTCTTCTCTACTTTCTCTCTCTCTTTCCTCTCTCCCTCCCTGTCTTGCTATTTTCTACTCAGTATTTTTATTCTTAACAAATTCTCTCTCAATCTGTTTCCTACTTTCTAACATCCCCAGCCCTCTCTTTCAATTTCTGGCTGTCTGTATACCTGGATGTCTGTTGTGTCTACCCCACCTCCCACGCTAATCATATAGTATATACCGATTATATAATCCTAATACTATACACTTCCACTTTCTCACTCCACACTGTAACCCTCCCCTCCCTTTCAAACATACAGTGTAAGTGTTAATTGCTCTCTTACATAACCTTGATCCCAATTGCTCATATTAATACTCTATCAACTTCCAGCTCAAAAATCACCCTTCCTTAATTTAAAACAACTCCTTTCTGTTTCTCCTACGAAATAAGAGTCCCAGTATCTCCACAAGTATATTAACACAGGCTCATTTGCAGCCTATAGTGGGATTGTATTTGGGGGAGACATTGGAGGGTGTGGGTTTCTTGCCTGGGTTGTATAATTATGTTTTAGCAGCACCTTCACAAAAGATCTCAAGACAAGGTGGGGAGAGTGACTCTCAATCAACTAACAAAAAAAGATCCACCAAAAAGTAGCTAAAATACAACCAGACAGATTAAAGAAATATCATCAAGGACAACACAGACGGAGATCCAGGAGGGCGGAGGAGTAAGTGGAAGCTACACTAACCCCCTTCCAGGACCAGCCCGTGCTGACTCAGCCCCAGTACAGCAGACAGACCATTCCCCTCCAAGTGGCATCATAGTAAGGGGAAATAAAAGCCCTGCATACAGGAATTAAGTTGCCACACCCACGGTCCTTAAGACTGATGGCCAACCACAGATTGAGTATAGCAACAACTAAAGAAGAGAGACAAAGGCAGTAGATCACTGGAAGTCTCCAATAGGCTGCCTAGGGCCAGTCTGGTACCTGATCTGACGCTACCAGAGGCAGATCCAGGAAGAACAGATCATTCTAAGAAGCACCAACAAACAAAAGGAATCACAAAAATGGGGAGACAGAGAAACAAGCCCCAATCAAAAGGAAAGGTAGAATCCCCAGAAAGAGTGCTAAATGAAATAGAGGGGAGCAAAATATCAGATACGGAATTTAAAACATGGATTATGGATAAGCTAAATGAGCTCAGCGGAAACTACAAAGAACTCCAGAAAAACTACAGTGAACTCCAGAAGAACTATAAGGAACTTACTGAGAATTATACCAGCATCAAAAAGGACAAGGAAGCTATCAATAAGAGCCAGGAGGAAATGAAGAATACAATCTCTGAATTGAAGAACACAGTAGAAGGAATTAAAAACAGGCTAGAGGAAGCAGAAGATCGGATCAGCGAGCTGGAGGACAACATACACAAAAACACCCAGACAATGCAACAAAATGAAAAAAGACTAAACAAGATTGAAGAGGTTCTAAGACAGTTGCAGGACAACATGAAACATAATAATATCCATATCATAGGAATTCCAGAAGGAGAAGAAGAAGAGCAAAGGATAGAAAATCTCTTTGAAAAACTAATGACAGAAAACTTCCATCACATGAGGAGAGAAAGAGTCACGCAAATCCAGGAGGCACAGAGGGTCCCAATGAAGATCAACCCCAACAGGCCCACCTCAAGACACATCATAATTAAAATGGCAACATTCAAAGACAAAGAGAGAATCCTAAAAGCAGCAAGAGGGAAACAACTAATAACATACAAGGGAGCTCCAATAAGGCTATCCTCAGATTTCTCAGCAGAAACACCACAAGCCAGAAGGGAATGGCAAAAAATATTCCAAGCAATGAAAAACAAAGGCCTACAACCAAGAATACTCTACCCAGCAAGGCTCTCATTCAAAATGGAAGGCGAAATCAGGAGTTTCTCAAAGGAAGACTAAAAGAATACATCTCCACCAAACCAGCAATGCAAGAGATGCTAACGGGTCTGCTCTCAGAAGATAAAGAAACAGAGAGAGACAGAGAAGAACACGAGTACAAAGGGGTAAAATGACAATGAATAAGTACTTATCAGTAATAACCTTAAACGTAAATGAGTTAAACACTCCAATTAAAAGACATAGGGTAGCTGAATGGATTAGAAAGAATGACCCACAGATATGCTGTCTACAAGAGACACACCTTAGAACAAAAGATCTACACAGACTGAAAGTGAAGGGATGGAGAAAATATTTCAAGCAAATGGTCATAAAAAATGGGGTGTAGGAATACTTTTATCAGACAAAACAGGTTTCACAGAAAATGCCATAAAAAGAGACAGAAAAGGACATTTCATAATACTTAAGGGGAAAATCCATCAAGAAGATATAACCCTTATAAATATATGTGCACCCAACTTAGGAGCACCCAAATATATAAGGACAATTTTGAAAGACTCCAAGAAAGATATAGACAGCAACACACTCATCGTAGGGGACTTTAACACCCCATTGTCAACAATGAACAGATCTTCAAAGCAAAGAAACACCGAAGATATTGAGGCACTGAACAACACTTTAGATCAAATGGACTTAGTCAATATATATAGAAGTTTTCACCCCAAAGAAGCAAAATATACATATTTCTCAAGTGCACATGGAACATTTTCAAAGATAGACTACATGGTAGGACACAAAACAAGCCTCAATAAATTCAAGAAAATTGAAATTATATCAAGCATCTTCTCAGATCACAATGGCTTAAAACTGAAAATCAACCTCAAGGAAAAAACTCAAAAACATTCAAACTCATGGAGAATGAATAACATGCTATTAAATAATGAATGGGTTAACAATGACATCAAGGAAGAAATCAAAAAGTTCCTGGAAACCAATGATAATGAACACACAACAACCCAAAATCTATGGGATACAGCGAAAGCAGTCTTAAGAGGAAAGTTCATAGCAATACAAGCCTACCTAAAAAAGCTAGAAGAATCTCTAATAAAAAATTTAACCCTACAGCTACAAGAACTAGAGGAAGAACAACAAGCAAAACCTAGATCAAGTAGAAGGAAGGAAATCATCAAGATCAGAGCAGAATTAAATGACATAGAGTCTAAAGTAACAATTCAAAAGATCAACAAAAGTAGGAGCTGGTTCTTTGAAAAGATAAACAAAATTGACAAGCCTTTAGCCAGGTTCATCAAGAAAAAAAGAGAGAGGACCAAATAAATAAAATCAAAAATGAAAGAGGAGAAATCACAACTGATACAACAGAAATACAAAGAATTAAAAGAAATTTAGAATTATAAGAAATTATTACGAACAACAGTATGGCAAGAAATTTGACAACCTAGAGGAAATGGACAGATTCCTGGAAAACTATAGTCTTCCCAAACTGAATCACGAAGAAGCAGAAAGTCTGAATAGACCAATAACAGCTAGTGAAATTGAAGCAGTAATCGAAAAACTCACCCTGGCTGGTTTGGCTCATTGGATTGAGCGTCGGCCTGCGAGCTAAGTGTCGCTGGTTCGATCTTCCAGTCAGGGCACATCAGAGAAGGAAAACTCTGACTCCAAAAAACCTCCGCTGCTTTGCGGCATACCTCTTCAGGGGAAAGGCTAAGGGAGTAAACCCCGACAGAAAATCCGGAGCCGGAGTCCCTAAGGCGGTTTGACGTTGTAGTCAACACCGGCAACTCCTGCGGCGCACCTGAAGCCAAGCTGTATTGACTCCGTCTTTCCCTTGGACCCTTCAGCTGCGAAGAGAGGGGGGGTCTGCTGCATGGGCAAGAGCAGACCCTCCATATCACCCTGCCCAGGCTCTGTAGCTTCAGCTTCACTGGAGAGGACACTCCAGCGTCATCGCAAGATGTCGATTCAACACGGGAGGAGACAGATACCGTGTCACTCCCGAGTCAGACTGCACAGCCATTCTCGGCGGTGCAGATAGACTCTTAAGAAGCTACACCATCGTCTCTCGAGATGGACGGCTGCCGACGACGACAACGATGACGAATTGAAAAACTCCCAGCACACAAAAGCTCAGGACCGATGGCTTCAAAAGTGAATTCTACAAAACATTTAAGAAAGAACTAACTCCTATCCTCCTCAGGCTATTCCAAAAGATACAAGAAGAGGGAAGACTCCCAAACTCATTCTATGAAGTCAGTATAACCCTAATTCCAAAACCAGGTCAAGACACAACAAAGAAAGAAAACTAAAGACCAATATCGCTGATGAACATAGATGCTAAAATCCTCAACAAAATATTGGCAAACCGGATCCAGCAACACATTAGAAAGATCATTCACCACGATCAAGTAGGACTTATCCCAGGGATGCAAGGATGGTTTAATATTCGCAAATCAATAAACGTGATACACCACATAAACAAAATGAAAGACAAAACCACATGATCATATCAATAGATGCGGAAAAAGCATTTTATAAATTACAACACCCATTTATGATAAAAACTCTCAGCAAAATGGGAATAGAGGGAGCATACCTCAACATAATAAAGGCCATATATGAGAAACCTGAAGCCAACATCATACTCAATGGGCAAAAACTGAGAGCATTCCCCCTGAGATCAGGAAAAAGACAAGGATGTCCGCTCTCTCCACTCCTACTCAACATAGTCTTGGAAGTTCTAGCCACAGAAATCAGACAAGAAAGAGAAATAAAAGGCATCCAAATTGGAAAAGAGGAAGTAAAACTGTCATTATTTGAAGATGACATGATAGTGTACATAGAAAATCCTTTAGACTCCACAAAAAGACTACTCAACATAATAAGCGAATTCGGCAAAATAGCAGGATACAAAGTCAATATTAAGAAGTCGAAGGCATTTTTATACACCAACAATAAAAACTCAGAGATAGAAACTGGAAGAAAAATCCCAATTACCCTAGCAACAAGAAAAATAAAATACCTAGGAATAAACTTAACCAAAGAGGTAAAAGACCTGTACACAGAAAACTACATAACACTGAAGAAAGAAATTAAAGAAGATACAAATAAATGGAAGCATATACCATGCTCATGGATGGGAAGAATCAACATCATTAAAATGTCCATACTACCCAAAACAATTTATAGATCCAATGCAATCCCTATTAAAATACCAGCAACATATTTCACAGACCTAGAACAAATACTTCAAAAATTTATATGGAACCAAAAAAGAGCCCGAATAGCCACAGCAATTTTGAGGAAGAACACAGTAGGAGGAATCACAATACTTGATATCAAACTATACTACAAGGCCACGGTAATCAAAACAGTCTGGTACTGGCATAAAAAGAGACATATAGATCAATGGAACAGAATAGAGAGCCCAGAAATAAACCCAGGTTCATATGGTCAACTAATATTTGACAAAGGGGGAAAGAACATCAAATGGAGTGAAAAGAGCCTCTTCAACAAATGGTGTTGGGAGAACTGGACATGGACATGCAAAAAAATGAAACTAGACCACCAGCTCACACCATACACCAGAATAAACTGAAAATGGATCAAAGACTTAAATTTAAGCCATGATACCATAAAAGTCCTAGAGTAAAAAATAGGCAGGAAAATTTCAGATATCCCACGTAGCAACATTTTCACTGATATGTCTCCTAAGGCAAGGGAAATAAAGGAAAGAATAAACAAATGGGACTACATGAAACTAAAAAGTTTCTGCTCAGCTAAAGAAAACGTCAGCAAGATGCAAAGGAAACCAACCATATGGGAAAATATATTCGCCAATGACATCTCAGACAAGGGATTGAACTCCAAAATATATAAAGAACTCATACGACTCAACACCAAAAAGACAGACAACCCAATTAAAAAATGGGCAAAGGACCTGAACAAACACTTCTCCAAAGAAGACATACAAAGGGCCCATAGACATATGAAAGTATGCTCAACATCACTAGCCATCAGAGAGATGCAAATAAAAACCACAATGATATACCACCTCACTCCAGTCAGAATGGCCATTATCAACAAATCAACAAACAAATTGTGCTGGAGAGGATGCGGAGAAAAGGGAACCCTGGTGCATTGCTGGTGGGAATGCAGACTGGTGCAGCCACTGTGGAAAACAGTTTGGAATTTCCTCAAAAAACGAAAAATGGAACTGCCTTTTGAACCAGCAATTCCATTGCTAGGATTATATCCAAAAAATCCTGAAACACCAATACAAAAGAACCTATGCACTCCAATGTTCATAGCAGCACTATTTACAATAGCCAAGTGCTGGAAACAACCTAAATGCCCACCTGTAGATGAGTGGATCAAAAAACTGTGGTACATTTACACAATGGAATTCTATGTAGCAGAAAGAAAGAAGGAACTTCTACCATTTGCAACAACATGGATGGAACTATAGAAAATTATGCTTAGTGAAATAAGCCAGGCAACAAAAGAAAAATACCTTATGCTGTCACCTATTACAGGAAACTAATGAAGAACACAAACAAATGAGCAAAATTGAACCAGAGGTATGTAAACAAGAAGTAGACTAACAGTAACAAGGGGGGAGGGGGGAGGAAGAGAAGGGTGTAAGAAGGGGAAGGGTCAAGTAAAAAATATATATATATGAATGACCCACGGACATGGGCAACTGAGTGGAGACTAAATGTGGGGGAAATGAGGGACAGGGTGCAGGGAAGCAAGAGGGGTAAAAAAGTGAGACAACTGTAATGGAAAAACAAACAAAATAATTTCTTTAGTGGGGTAAAAATGAAAATATGAAGAATGGAAAGGCCAGTTCCGTGAATATTAGGACAAAGATTTTCCTTCACGTTGTATATTTTCCTCCCTATATGATCCCTCCAGAGTTTGGCATTTTAAACAAGTAAGTAATGACATAAGTTTCTTTGCATAGAACTAATAAGACCAGTTGTCAATAGAGGTTCCTTTTTCTTTTTTTTTTTTTTTGACCAAGTCTTTGACTGGAATGTCAAGCCTAAAGGAAACATACTTGGGCTCAGATTGTTACCAAAAAGCCCTGAGGAACTGGGAATGACTTTCAAAGGTAATAAAAGCCCGTGAGATAAAAGGCCTGGTACCATGGTTTGTTGTGCGGTTCACAGCAATCTTTCCAGGGAAGGAACGAAGGTTGTTTTCCTGGAAGATGGCTGGAAGGGACCTTAAGGCACAATGAAAAACCAGAAAGACTTGGAAAAAACAGGTGTGCACAGGCAAGGATGAATGCCAGATATGTGGCTCAGCTTCTGTGCCCTGAAGAACAGACTGAGGGTCACCCTAAATATTCCTTGGGTAAGTTCCAGCAAAGGAGAACTAAAGATCATAAGTGATCGTTTGCTGCTCTTGTTATGTTTATGCAAACGAACAGGATAAATTAAAAATGAACTTAATGTAGTCCCTTTAAAGACAAGGAGGGTAACCTTAGGGAAAAAGATTATTATTCAAGGAAAATCACAATGATCAGTAGTAGAGTATAAAATAGGGCAACTAACAGTCTTAAAAGTTTCTTTTCATTTAAAATATGGTTTCACTTGAAAATTAAACCATGTCTGTGATATCATCAAAGATATTCAAGTTGCAGGCAAATAGAATTTCAAGTGCCTTGCAACTGGATGTCTTCCCAATAAGACAGTCTTACAGATTTAGAGACTTGTTTGTGGGTTATGTTACATAAATTAACACGTGTGTTCTGTTTTCAAAGGACATAAGCCTATGATCACATTACCTGAGTGATTGTCTGTACGCATAAGCCTTACTTAATCCTCTCTGCAGCGCTGCCTCCTGAGACTCAATGGTTTGGCTGAACTAAATGGCTGGGTTGGTGAAGAATGGGGTGGTCTGTGGGCTTCACTTTAAAACTGGTTTCTCTTTTCTATCTTAATGGCTTGGACAGAAAAGGCCCAGAGGTCTGAGAGGGGGAAAACCTAAACTATCTACCTCAGCCCAAACTAAGTATAAAGGGAAAAGGGGTTTTGGACAGGTGAGATGTGCCTAGCACACTTTCTTACAAAGAAGCCCCCCTTTTTTTTTTCTTTATATGGAACATTGAAAAATTAATCCCTGCATTTTGTCATCTAGTAGTTATGGATTGAATGATGTCTTTTAACCCTTTTCGCCAAATCTGTTGCCCCCAGAACACAACAAGGACACCAGCCTGTTAAACCAAGCACGCCGTTGTCCGGAGACAGCCAACTGACCTGGAGTCTGCACGATCCTTCCCCATGTAGGAAGGCCACCCTCCCCTCCACACCCCCACTCTTATTAGGGTTTTCTGGACCCAAGGGTAGGTAGGACGACGACCATGTCCAGCTTGAAGCAGCTAGAGGAGCTTGAGACCTTCACCCATTGTCCTTTACAAGATTACAAAGGGTCCTAATATTTGAGAGGGGGGGATAGTTAATTTTTATGAACCAGGGGTATGGACTTGGGGGGGATTGCTGGGGGAGGGGGGTGCTGGGTGGAGGAGAGCAAGGGGGAGAAAATTGGAACTGTTGTAACAATATAATCAATAAAAAACATTAAAAAGAATAAAAAATAAATAAAAAGAAAGAAATAAACAAAATCAACAAGCCTTTAACCATGCTCATCACACAAAAAAAAGAGCACCCAAATAAACAAAATCAGAAATGAAAATGGAGAACTCATAATGGATACCACAGAAATGCAAAGAATTGTAAACAATTACTACGAACAACTGTATCACAAGAAATTTGACAACCTAGATGTAATGGACATATTTCTAGAAACATATGATCTTCCAAAATTTAATCAAGAAGAATCAGAAAGCCTTGAAAAGCTGATAACAACTAGTGAAATTGAAGCAGTAATCAAAACTCCCGGCACACAAAAGCCCTGGACCTGATGGCTTCACAGGTGAATTTTACAAAACATTTAGGGAAGAACTTACCACTATCCCCCTCAAACTATTCCAAAAAATCTAAGGAAAAGAAAGACTCCCAAACTCTTTCTATGAAGCCAATATTACTCTAATTCCAAAACCAGGTCAAGACACAGAATAAAAAGAAACCTACAGGCCAATATTGCTGATGAACATAGTTGTTACAATTCTTGATAAAATATTGGCAAACTGGATCCAGCAACACAGTAGAGAGATCATACACCACGATCAAGTGAAATTCATCCCAGGGATGCAAGGATGGTTTAATATTTGCAAATCAACAAATGTTAGGGATTTCTGGACCCAAGGATAGGTAGGACGATGACCACGCCCAGTTTGAAGCAGCTAGAAGAGCATGAGACTGTCGCCCACGGTCCTCTATAAGATTACAAAGGGTCTAAAGTCTGAGGGGGGAGGGGGATTTTACTTTTTTTATTGCTATAAAAAGAAATCAATTAATGAATTAATTCTAAAATAATGGTAACATAGGAAAGGGAAAAACCAGAGAGATTGCATGCATGACCCATGCACATGGACTGGGGAAGGGAGGGATTGCTAGGGGAAGAGGGTCCTGGGCAGAGGGAGCAAAGGGGTAAAAATGAATCTATTGTGACAATATAATCTATAAAATCTAATAAAAAAATAAAAAATAAAAGTGACAAGTGGTTCCCTGACTGGTGTGGCTCAGTGAATTTCCAGCCTGTGAACCAAAGGCTCACCAGTTTGATTCCCAGTCAGGGCACATGTCTGGGTTGCAGGCCAGGTCCCCTGTGGGGGTGCATGACAGGGAACCACACATTAAGGTTTATCTCCCTCTCTTTCTCCCTCCCATCCCCTCTCTAAAAATAAATAAAATTTTTAAAGCAAAAAAATAAATAAATGTAATACATCACATTAACAAAATGAAAGGAAAAAATCACATAATTATATTAATAGATGCTGAAAAAGCAGTTTCATAAAGTACAATACCCATTTGTGATGAAAACTCTCAGCAAAATGGAATAGAGGGAGCATACCTCAACATAATAAAGGCCATATACGAGAAACCTGAAGCCAACATCATACTCAATGGGCAAAAACTGAGACCATTCCCCCTGAGGTCAGGAACAAGACAAAGGCTGTCCACTCACTCCACTCCTATTCAAAATAGTTTTGAAAGTTCTAGCCATAGCAATCAGACAAGAAAAAAGAAATTTACATTCATTAAAATTGGAAAAGAGGAAGTAAAACTGTTATTATTTCTAGATGACATGACAGTATACATAGAAAACTATATAAACTCCACTAAAGAACTACGTACATTAATAAATGAATGTGGCAAAATAGCAGGGTACAAAATCAATATTCAGAAATTAAAGGCATTTCTGTACACCAACAATAAAATATCAGAGATAGAAATTGGAAAAAAATCCCATTTACTATAACAAGAAAAATAAACTGCCTAGAAATAAACTTAACAAAGGAAGTAAAAGACCTGTAGTCAGAAAACTATATAACACTGAAGAAAGAAATTAAAGAGAATACAAATAAATGGAAGCATATACCATGTTCATTGATGGGAAGAATCAACATCATTAAGATGTCCATACTACTCAAAGCAATATATATAGATAGATGATTGATAGATAGATAGATAGATAGATAGATAGATAGATAGATTCAACACAATTGATATACCAATGACATGTTTCACAGACCTAGAACAAATACTTCAAAAATTTTTATGGAACAAAAAAAAAATATCATGAATAGCCATAGCAATCTTGAGGAAGAAGAACACTGTAGGAGGAATCACAATATTTGATACTAAATATACTACAAGGCCACTGTAATCAAAACCATCTGATACTGGTATAAGATCAGACATATAAATCAATGGAACAGAATAGAAAGCCCAGAAATAAACCCAGGTTTATATGGTCCACTAATATTTGACAAAGGGGGAATGAACATAAAATGGAGTGAAAAGAGTCTCTTCAACAAATGGTGTTGGGAGAACTGGACAGGGACATGCAAAAATATGAAACTAGACCACCAACTTACACCATATACCAGAATAAAAAGATGGGTAAAGTACTTCGATGTAAGCTGTGAAACTGTGAAAAACCTAGAGGAAAACATATGCAGAAAATTTTCAGATATTACACGTTGCAATATTTTCACTGATATATCTCCTAAGGCAAGGGGAAAAAAGGAAAAAATAAACAAATGGAACTATATCAAACCAAAGACTTTCTGCTCATCAAAAGAAAACATCAGCAAGACGAAAAGGGAACCAACCATATGGGAAAATATATTTGCCAATGATACCGCAGAGAAGGGATTGATCTCCAAAATATATAAAGAACTTATCAACTCAACACCAAGAAGACAGACAACCTTCCAAAGTGTTGAGTTCAGTTCAGGGCAGCTTCCCTGTTCTGTTAATTAAACTTTGGGACATTGAAACACAGGCTAAGGGAGATGGTTGGATAGAAAACATTGTTCTATTCTTTTATCTCTCAGCCTACAAAAAAAAAAAAAGAAGAAGAAGAAGACAGACAACCCAATTAAAAAATGAGCAAAGAACCTGAACACTTCTCCAGTTAGGACATACAGAGGGTTCATTGGCATATGAAAGAATGCTCACCATCACTAGCCATCAGAGATACAAATAAAAACCATGATGAGATATCACCTCACACCAGTCACGTTGGTTGTCATCAACAATCAATAAACAACATGTGCTGACAAGGATGTGGAGAAAAGGGAACCTTAGTGCTCTGTTGATGGGAATGCAGACTAGTGTAGCCACTATGGAAAACAGCATGGAATATAGCCGGCCCAACAAAACAAAACGCATCTGTCAAAATGAGGCAGACAACTATAGAAATCCCAGTGGCGCAGCTCACCAGGAAACAGATGAAGAACCTGACAGATGAACAAATAAGAAACCTGTCAGAGGCTCAGTTCAGGGCCATTATTATCAGGTGGCTTACAGAATTAACAAAAGATCTGGAAAAAGATGAGAAAGAATTGAAAAACACTTATACTGAAAGGAACAAAACCACATACAAGACAGATGGTGAGGAAATAAAATCCAGAGTTCAAATCAACAAACCAGAATATAGAGAAGGAACAAACAGTCAACCAGTGCAGAGAGAGGAAACAGGAAGCAAGGAAAATGACGAGAGGATCAAAAACCTCTGGGACAGCTATAAGAGATCCAACATACGGGTGATCAGATTGCCAGAGGGTGAAGAAGAAGAACTAGAAATTGAAAAATTAAGTGAAAATATAATAAAGCAAAACTTCCCAAACTTGGGGAAGGAAATAGACTTACAGGTCCAGGAAGCACAGAGAATTCCAAAACAACTGGACCCAGGGAGAACCACTCCAAGACACATTATAATCAAAATGTCAAAAGTTAAAGATAAAGAGAGAATCTTAAAAGCAGCAAGAGAGAAGAAAAGAATCATGTACAAAGGGGTCCCAATTAGACTATCAGCTGACTTCTCAAGGGAGACCCTGCAGGCAAGAAGGGACTGGCAAGAAATATTCAAAGCAATGAAAATCCAAAACCTACAACCACGAATACTTTATCCAGTGAAGCTGTCATTCAGAATAGAAGGGCAGAGAAAGTGTTTCTAGGACAAAATAAAACTGAAAGAGTTCATTAGATCCAAACCACTGTTATATGAGGTGTTAAAGGGACTGGTTTAGAAAAAGGAGGATCAAAACTATGAAATCTAAAATGAAAACTGCATCACAAGAAACAACAACAGAAGCTAGGGAATTGAAGCAAAGGCAAACTAAATAGGCAATGAGAGTGGAAAAAGAATTATAGGTATGGAGAGCATATTGGGGCAAAGTCAGCAAGGAAGGGGAAGGTGGAGAGGGAGGGAGATGGTATAGGAATTAAGAAACATCGTAGGAGGGAATGGAATAGACAGAGAGAGGTTGAGAAGAACTATATGCACAACCAATGGACATGGACTAAAAGGGGGGGACAAGGGGAGGGAGGGGGGCCACCGGGTGGAGGGGAACAGAGGGAAGGGAAATTGGAACAAATGTAACACTGTAATCAATAAAACAGATTTAAAAAAAAGAAAACAGTATGGAATTATCTCAAAAAACTAAAAATGGAACTGCCTTTTGAACCAGCAAATCCATTGCTAGGGTTATACCTGAAGAATTCTGAAACACCACTTCAAAAGAACCTATGTACCCTATGTTCATAGCAGCACTATTTACAATAGTCAAGTGCTGGTAACAACCTAAGTGCCCATCTATAGATGATTGGCTAAAAAACTTGTACATTTACACAAAGAAAGAAAGAACTTCTACTGTTTCTTACAACATTGATGGAACTAGAGAGAATTATGCTTAGCAAAATAAGCTAGGCAATGAAAGACAAAAACCATATGATAGCACCTAATACAGGAAACAAATGAACAGCACAAAGAGCATGACTTGTTCTAGAGGGTATTATTCTATGTGAAATAAGTCAGTTAGAAAAAGACAAATATCATGCAAAACAGATATATAGATATAGAGCAGACTGATTGTTGCCAGAGGGGAGGATTGTTGAGGGAAATGGTGCAAAAGGTGAAGAAATTAAGAAGTACAAATTGGTAGTTATAAACTTGTCACATGTATATAAAGTACAGTGCAGAAAATATAGTCAATAATATTTTAATAACTATGCATGATGCTTGGTTAGTAGGGGATATATCAGGAAAACCCTTTCTATAGTATATGATTGTCTAACCACTATTCTGTATACCTGAAACTAATACAAAATAATATTAAGTGTAAACTGTAATTAACAAATAATTTTTTAAATAAAAAAGATAGAGAAACAATTCTTTTATCATTTCCATTTCACTTATTGTATTACTTGTGTGAACCCATATATATTCAAGCTTTCAAGCTTGTAACCTCTAGTACACTTGAAAATTATTTGGAATAAACATACACTTTTTATGTATATTTGTTGAGGGTTTTATTGGCTAAATTTAATGCAGTGGTCATTAAAGTAATGAGATGTCATTCCATTAGAACTTGAGGACACAGAAGTGAATGAGATATGACATTGCTATAAAGGAGTTCCTGGTCTAGCCAACTATAGTGAAAGTCCATAATCACTGTTTCCAAATTTATTACAGGTTGATATGTACTTCTTTTTTTGCCTTTACTTATTGTTGTTTTTGTACAGTTGTCCCAACCTTTCCCCCATTGCTCTCCCCTACCCTGGCCCCCAGCTTCTGAAGTAGTCTTGAATTTTCCATATAATGAACTGTTAGTACTGTTACTGGACTTAGACCAGCTATAGTTGTGGGTTCTTGACTTAATGTAGGAAGGCTTTCATGACACAAATCCAGGTAATTCTCAGAATACATTTATTAAAGCTAGGGACCATGAAACTAAGGAAGGGCTTAGGGTAGGAGAAGCAACAGAAGAGAGCTGAGGCAGTGCTCTGCTTTGGCTCCACAGAGACATTATAGGAAAGAAATGAGCCAAGGCAGGGCTGCTGTTAGCTCACTGAAAAAATCATAGTAAAGGGGACTTCAGAGACAGGTTCAGAGGGTAAGCCTGGGATGAGCTGCCACTGCCTGCTTCTCCTCTGCTTGCAAGTCTTATGGAGACCCTTAGAGTTCAAGAGAGAAAACTAAAGATGCACAGCTGAAAGAGAAGAAAGGCATGGGTGTGCTCCAGAGAGGACCCACTTGACATCCCTTGTCTTGACGATTTTTATCACTCTTCTGCAAGTGGGAATCTTACAGGAGGTCTTAGGAGAGGGTCTTAACAGAATATTTATTAGTTTTCCAGCTTTATCCTGCAATATATGGATTCATCAAAACAAGTAAGTGCATAGAGGAGTTTGGGATCATTCTCTGATTAGATTCACTGCTTTACTTTCATCTTGGATCAGTCTGGCTGTAATTGGGTTTTTGTTACTTGTTCCCAACTTCATCCGTCCTTGGGTTTGGTTGGCACAGGTGACACTAATTGGGTCTCTATCACCTATCTCCCTTATCAGGGTGATTTAAGCTGTGTGTTCTCTGGTTAGGGAAGAGTGATATAAACCATTTGCTCCCAAGTGTCCTTGGTTAGGGAGATAAAGTCTTGCTGAAAATTGGTTAAGTTGCTTGGACTTGTTTAATTATCTTGTCTTAGTTTGTGCTTTCTACTTGTCAAGGAATTTTCCTCATTTCTTACTATCCTGCCTCAGTACAAACATATACTAGTGTATGTATGGCAGCAAAAGTAAAATCTCACATATTCAAAGATACTCTCCATTTTAGCATGCAAACAAATGCTTAAAACTTACTGAGAGTGTATAGTAAAAAACATACCTGATTTATTGAGGAGGGTATGATTATTTCTACTGAGGATAAAGCAATTCATGACAAGAATTATAGGGTAATAATATAGAGAGAAAATAAAATTTTCCATTAGAGAAAAATAGATCAATGTATCTTTCATTACTAACAGCAATGAAATCCATGAATGGATTTATAATACTGTTTGAAAGATAAAGTTTAATAATGTAAATATTTATACTTCCAGACAAGTTTCACTATCAGTATCAACAGTTTCATTATACATATTGAGGATTCACAAAATAATGTGTTTCCATTTCTTAATCTATCCACTTGAAGAATCTCAAAGCAGCAAAGTCAATTCATAAGTCATGATGGCAGTGGCTTTAGTGGGTGTTCTTACCATTTAAAACTATAAGTGATTACTCTGTTGAGAGCTTGGTAATCCTTGATCTGGCTCTGGATGGGTTGACGTACTGTTAAAAATGAGTAGACACTCTCCTTTATAAATAAATAGAGTGAGGTTAAGGAAAAATCCTATGACTTGATTTGGAAACACCTTGTTAGGTAACAATGGTGGAAGTAAGATAAATTCTTAGGAAAGCCATCACAAATTTTTATTCTTACAAAAAACCTTGATTTTGCTTCTTTTTTCCTCTTAAAACTATTGCCATTGAAATTATTAAAGTAAAAACAATTGTAATAATTCAAGATCTTCTGAGAAAAGCAGGCATATAATCTCATGTACCTTATGTCTCTGGAAGGAGAAAATACTCGATTGCTTTATACTATGATAACTTCTTTATCTTTAGAATGAAGATCACATTAATAATTTTTAAAATAATATAAGTTAAATAGCATTTCTTATGTTTTAAATTGACAAATATTTAAAATTTTGTAAATATAACCTAATTTATTGTGTGAAATATTTTCCCCAAACTGCTTCTTACCACACAGAAAAATGGTTTCATCTAACTTCTCTTCAAGCAAGTGATTTTTGCAAGTAATTTTATTTTATATTCAGTATCATCTATAAATTAATTTTTTGAGGCCTATATGTACAGACAATCACTCAGGAAATGAGATCATAGGTTTATGCCCTTTGAAAACAGAAAACACATGTTAATTTATGTAACATAACCCACAAACAAGTATCTAAATCTGTAAGACTGACTTATTAGAAAGACATCCAGTTGCAAGGCATTTGACATTCTTCTTGCCTGTAAATTAAACATCTTTGATGATACCATAGACATAGTTTAACTTTCAAATGAAAGCATATTTTATTTTATTTTATTTTATTTTTTTCTCTTTTCAATATTTTTTTTCTATTTTATTTTATTTTATTTATTTATTTTTTTATTTTGGTTTTTCAATTACAGTTGTCCCCTTTTCCCCTAATTTCTCTCCCCCACCCAACCCACCCCCTCTCCCGCAATCATATCCCTCCCCGTTGTCCATGTCCATGAGTCTTTTATATGGGTTCTTTGACTAATCCCTTCCCTTACTTATCCCCCTTCTCTCCCTCTCCCCTCCCCCCTATTGACTGCTATTCTGCTCCTTGTTCTATTTAGTTCCTTTGTTTGTGTTGTTCTTTAGTTTCCTGTATTAGGTGATATCATATGGTATTTTTCTTTCTTTGCCTGGCTTATTTCACTAAGCATAATTCTCTCTAGTTCCATCCATGTTGTTGCAAATGGCAGGAGTTCCTTCTTTCTTTCTGCTGCATAGTATTCCATTGTGGAAATGTACCACAGTTTTTTGATCCACTCATCTACAGATGGGCACTTAGGTTGTTTCCAGCACTTAGCTATTGTAAACAGTGCTGCAATGAACATAGGAGTGCATAAGTTCTTTTGAATTGGTGTTTCAAGATTCTTCGGGTATAATCCTAGTAGTGGAGTCGCTGGTTCAAAAGGCAGTTCCATTTTTAATCTTTTGAGGTAATTCCACACTGTTCTCCATAGTGGCTGCATCAGTCTGCATTCCCACCAACAGTGCAGTAGGCTTCCCGTTTCTCCACATCCTCGCCAGCACTTGTTGCTTGTTGATTTGTTGATGATGGCCATTCTGACTGGTGAAAAATGGTATCTCATTGTGGTTTTTATTTGCATCTCCCTGATGGCTAATGATGTTGAGCATTTTTTCATGTGTCTATGGACTTTCTGTATGTCCTCTTCGGAGAAGTGTTTGTTCAGGTCCCTTGCCCATTTTTTAATTGGGTTGTTTGTTTTCTTGATGTTTAGTCGTATCAGCTCTTTATATATTTTGGAAATCAGTCCCCTGTCTGTGATGTCATTGGCAAATATGTTTTCCCATATGATTGGTTTCCTTTTCATCTTGCTGATGTTTTCTTTTGCTGAGCAGAAACTCTTCAGTTTGATGTAATCCCATTTATTTATTTTTTCCTTTATTTCTCTTGCTTTAGGAGATGTATCCGTGAAGAGATTGTTACGTGAGATATCTGATATTTTCTTGCCTATGTTTTCTTCTAGGACTTTTATGGTGTCACGGCTTACATTTAAGTCTTTGATCCATCTTGAGTTTATTCTCGTGTGTGGTGTAAGTAGGTGGTCTAGTTTCATTTTTTTGCAGGTCCCTGTCCAGTTCTCCCAGCACCATTTGTTAAAGAGGCTCTTCTCACTCCATTTTATGTTCCTTCCTCCTTTATCAAAGATTAGTTGACCATAGAGGCCTGGGTTTATTTCTGGACTCTCTATTCTGTTCCACTGATCTATATGTCTGTTCTTATGCCAGTACCATACTGTTTTGATTACAGTGGCTTTGTAGTATTGTTTGATATCTGGTGTTGTGATTCCTCCTGCTGTGTTCTTCTGTCTCAAGATTGCTTTTGCTCTTCGGGGTCTTTTTTGATTCCATATGAATTTATGGAGTACTTGTTCTAGGTCTGTGAAATATGTCATTGGTATTTTAATAGGGATTGCATTGAATCTGTAAATTGCTTTGGGTAGTATGGCCATTTTGATGATGTTGATTCTTCCCATCCAAGAACATGGTATTTGCTTCCATTTATTTGTTTCTTCCTTAATTTCTTTCTTCAATGTTATGTAATTTTCAGAATACAGGTCTTTTATCTCTTTGGTTAAGTTTACTCCTAGGTACTTTATTTTTCTTGTTGCTATAGTAAATGGTATTTTCTTTTTTGTCTCTGTCTCTGATATTTTATTGTTGGTGTACAGAAATGCCTTAGATTTCTGTATATTTATTTTGTACCCTGCGATTTTGCCAAATTCACTTATTATATCGAGTAGTCTTTTAGTGGAGTTTATAGGATTTTCTAGGTATACTATCATGTCATCTGCATATAATGAAAGTTTTACTTCCTCTTTCCCAATTTGGATGCTTTTATTTCTTTTTCTTGTCTGATTGCTGTGGCTAGGACTTCCAACACTATGTTGAAAATGAGTGGAGAGAGTGGACAACCTTGTCTAGTTCCTGAGTTCAGGGGGAATGCTTTTAGTTTTTGTCCATTGAGTATGATGTTGGCGTCAGGCTTCTCATATATAGCCTTAATTATGTTAAGATATGCTCCCTTTATTCCCATTTTGTTGAGTGTTTTCATCATAAATGGCTGTTGTACTTTATCAAATGCTTTTTCTGCATCTATTGAAATGATCATGTGATTTTTGTCTTTCATTCTGTTTAGGTGATGTATTATATTTATTGATTTGCGAATATTAAACCATCCTTGCATCCCTGGAATGAAGCCCACTTGATCATGATGTATGATCTCTTTGATGTATTGCTGGATCCTGTTTGCCAATATTTTATTGAGGATTTTAGCATCGATGTTCATCAGTGATATTGGCCTGTAGTTTTCTTTCTTTGTTGTGTCTTGACCTGGTTTGGGGATTAGGATAATACTGGCTTCATAGAAAGAGTTTGGGATTTTCCCCTCTTTTTGGATTTTTTGGAACAGTTTGAGGAGGATAGGAGTTAGTTCTTCCCTGAATGTTTTGTAGAATTCGCCTGTGAAGCCATCCGTTCCAGGGCTTTTGTGTGCCGGGAGATTTTGAATTACTGTTTCAATTTCCTTCTTTGTTATTGGTCTGTTGAGACTTTCCACTTCTTCTTGATTCAGTTTTGGAAGGTTGTATGTTTCTAGAAATTTGTCCATTTCTTCTAGATTGTCAAATTTCTTGTCATACAGTTGTCTGAAGTAATTTCTAACTATCATTTGTATTTCTGAGGTATCAGTCGTGATTTCTCCTCTTTCATTTCTGATTTTGTTTATTTGGGTCTTCTCTCTTTTTTTCTTGATTAGACTGGCTAGAGGCTTGTCGATATTGTTGATTTTTTCGAAGAACCAGCTCCTAGTTTTGTTGATCTTTTGGATTGTTTGTTTAGTCTCTATGTCATTTAGTTCTGCTCTGATCTTGATGATTTCATTCCTTTTTCTTGCCCTAGGCTTTGTTTGTTGTTGTTGTTCTAGTTCTTGTAGCATTGTGGTTAGGTTTTTTATTTGAGATTCTTCTAGCCTTTTCAGATATGCCTGTATTGCTATAAACTTCCCTCTCAGGACTGCTTTTGCTGTGTCCCACAGGTTTTGGGTTGTTGTGTGCTCATTATCATTAGTTCCTAGAAATTGCTTGATTTCTTCTTTGATGTCATTGTTAACCCATTCATTATTTAATAGCATGTTATTCAATCTCCATGAGTTTGGGTGTCTTTGATTTTTTTTTCTGAGGTTGATTTCTAGTTTCAAGGCATTGTGATCTGAAAAGATGCTTGATATAATTTCAATTTTCTTGAATTTGTTGAGGCTTGTTTTGTGACCTATGATGTGGTCTATCTTTGAAAATGTCCCATGTGCACTTGAAAAGAATGTATATTTTGCTTCCTTGGGGTGAAAAGTTCTATATATGTCAGTTAGATCCATGTGGTTTAGTGTGTTGTTCAATGCCTGTATATCCTTGGTGTTTCTTTGCTTTGATGATCTGTCTATTGTTGATAATGGAGTGTTGAAGTCCCCTACTATGAGTGTGTTGTTGTTGATATCCTTTTTGTGGTCTTCTATTATTTGCTTTATGTATTTGGGTGCTCCTATGTTGGGTGCATATATGTTTATCAAAGTCATATCTTCTTGATGGATTGTTCCTTTAAGTATTATGAAATGTCCTTCTTTGTCTCTTTTTATTGTCCTTGCTTTGAAATCCGTTTTGTCTGATATGAGAACTGCTACCCCGGCTTTTTCTTCCGGTCCGTTTGCTTGGAATATTTTTTTATATCCCTTTACTTTCAGTCTGTGTAAATCTTTTGTTTTCACGTGTGTTTCTTGTAGACAGCAAATATGTGGATCCTGTTTTCTTATCCATTCCGTTACCCTATGTCTTTTAATTGGAGCATTTAATCCATTTACATTTAAGGTTATTATTGACGTGTATTTATTCATTTCCCTTTGTACCTCTGTTCCTCTCCTCTCTTGTTTTTTCCTTCTTTTTTCTTAGGACACTCCCTTTAGCATCTCTTGCAATGCTGGTTTGGTGGAGATGTATTCTTTCAGTCTTCCTTTGTCTGAGAAACTCCTTATTTCACCTTCTATTTTGAATGAGAGTCTTGCTGGGTAGAGTATTCTTGGTTGTAGGCCTTTGTTTTTCATTGCTTGAAATATTTTTGACCATTCCCTTCTGGCTTGTAATGTTTCTGTTGAGAAATCAGTTGATAGCCTTATCGGAGCTCCCTTGTATGTTATTTGCTGCTTTTCTCTTGCTGCTTTTAGGATTCTCTCTTTGTCTTGGAATGTTGCCATTTTAACTATGATGTGCCTTGGAGTGGGTTTTTGGGGGTTCCTCTTGATTGGAACTCTCATTGCTTCTTGGACTTGCATAGCTTTTTCTCTCATCAGGTTCGGAAAATTTTCTGTCACTATTTCTCCTATCAGATTTTCAATTCCATGTTCCTTTTCTTCTTCTTCTCGTATTCCGATGATCCTTAAATTATTTTTCCTAATGCTATCCTGTAATTCCCTTACATCTTGTTCATATTTTTTCAATCGTTTTTCATTTTGCTGTATTGTCTGGGAGTTTTTCTCTACATTATCTTCTAACTCACTAATCCGATCCTCTGCTTCATTTAGTCTGCTTTTGACTGATTCTACTGTGTTTTTCAGTTCAGAGATTGTATTCTTAAGTTCTTCCTGGTTCTTGTTAACAATTTCTATGTCTTTTTTTATGCTGGTGTAGTTCTCTGCAAGTTCCCTGTAATTTTCTTGGAGCTGCTGGTAACTTCCTTGAAGGTTGTCATAGTTGATTTTAAGGATGTCGAGTATATTGAGCTTCTTTACCACCATTGTTTTGAATTCCATGTCTGACATTTGGGCTATGTCTATTTCATCTATCTCTCTTTCTGAGGATTCCTCTTTTCTTTTCATTGAGGGGTTATTTTTGCGTCTTACCATGTTGGATTCTTTTTGTTTTTATTTATTTATTTATTTGTTTTTTTTGGGGGGGGTAGTCTCCTTTGACTTCCCTCCTTTGTGGTGTAATATTCTTTATCGAAGGTCTGGGAGTTTCAGTGGTGCAGTCTCTTTGATATCCTGAGCCTGATGTTCTTGAGTTACCCTTTATGTCGTTTGTTTATGCTGTTCGGTTATATTTCAGATGTTCTTTGATAGGATCTTCCTTCTGGCTAGTTGGTTGAGAATCACTCTATCCACTTTGTCTTGAGTTCTTTTGTGGATATGCTGTTAAAGACATAAACACACAGCCCAGGCAGGAGACCCACACCCTCAAAAAGTATCCCCCACTCTATCCTGCTATCGTTAGCCAACTAGCCCGTATTAATATAAATGTAAAGAGATTTGAGCTTTTATACTATAAGAAGAATAGATAAGAGTTGTTTTGGGGGAGGAAAAATATAATTTTTGATAGAGGGGGTGATAGATTAGTAATATTTGAGACTGTGCAAGCCACTTAGTAATATTTACATTGTATGTTAATAAAAATAGAAGAAAAGGATAGAAAAATACATATTATAGTAAGAAAGTGGGATTGTATTGTATTTGGGTTTATATAGTAATTATATTATATTATTTAGAGTGATAGGGGGGCTAAGCTAGACACACAAACGAATAAACAACGATTAAAGAGAAAGGATGAGAAGGAGAGGTTATATGCAACACGTTAGAGATAAAGTTTGTTATTATTGGAAGAGGTGAAGGAAAAACACCCCCCTAAATAATCCCCAAGAAAATAGAAGAAAAGAAGAAAGAGAGAAAGAGAAGAAAATAAAAAATTTACCACAAACCCCCCCCAAAAAACCCCAAAAGGTAAGAAAGAAAGGAACAAAGAAAGATAGAAAAGAAAGAATAAAGAAGAAAGAAAGAAAGAAAAAAGAGAGAGAAAAAAAATATTGAAAAAAATATATATATATACCCCCCAAAACCCCCCCAAAAAACCCCAGGAAAAGAATAAAGAAAGAAGGAAAGAAAAGAAATAATTAAGAAGAAAGAAAGAACAAGGGAGAAAAAATTTGGGAGAAAAAATTTGGAAAAAAAAATTTTTTTAAAAAGCGATGTTTTTACACCGTTTTAGCCTTGGTGTGTTGCCTTCTTTTTCTGGGTCCGCAGCTGGTCTAGTTTGGCAGATCAGAGGTTCTTGTTTTTTTGCAGGACTGGTGTGCGCCCCGGTTGCCGCTATGGTGCGCGCCTGCGGTTGCCGGCACGGCGCGCTCCCTTGCTGCCCGCTGGAGCCAGTTGAGGTGCCCTTGCGCTCGAGCCCTTGCGCGCGCGAGCTCCTGCGCGCTCAGGCGGCCCAAGAGTTTGCCCCGCGGTTGGAGCCCACTGCTGCCGGGCCGCGGTGGTTCCCCGTTCGCGCTGAGGTGTCCCTGCGCGCGACCCTGCCCGCGCGGGCGGCCCGAGCGCTTTCCCCGGGATTGGCTCCTTCTGTCGCTGGGCTGCGGCAGTTCCGCATTCGTGCCGAGGAATCCCTGCGCGCGTCCCTGCACTCGCGGGGGGGGGGGGGGGGGGGGGCAGAGCTTTCCCCGGGATTGGCGCCCCCTGACCCCAGGCTGAGGTGATTTTGCGCTCGCGCGCCGCCCCGTGCCCTCAGTCCCGCTGAGCCGAGCACCGGGAGTTGGTCTCTGGCCTCTTAGGGCAGGGCCGGGGACACTTGTGCTCAGTGGAAGCGAGCGTCCGTGGGTTGCCTCCTCCCGCTGTTCCCGTGCTGCAGCCGCCTGCCTTTCCTCACCCGTCTGGGCGGGCACAAACAGAGCCTGCGCTAGTGGTCTGCTTTCCGGCCTGGGGCCCTGCGCCCACGGGAGAGGTCTAGAGGTGTCTGTGCACGGTTCTCTGCCTGTTCAGTGGGCCCTCCCTGTGCCCGTAGGGGCACTGATCTTATGTCCGTTGGGGAGTGTCCGGGGGACGCCTGGACTCACGGCCCCACGCACCTGGGCCAGTGAGTGAGAGCACTTCCCTATGCGCGCCCCGCGACCCAAGGGTAGGGTTGGGGAGTGGATGAGCGCGCCTCAGCGCCTGGCCTCCTCCAGAACGGCCTACCACCCCCAAACTTTCCTCCCCTCTCCACCGTCCACTAGAGAAAAATATAAAGGAGAATTATGTTCTCACTTGCCCGGCAGCACGCTGTCTCCTGTCCTTCAGCGCCAATGCCACTTGGTCAAGTCCCGTCTCTGCCAGCGGGCAGAGATCCGCTTTCCGCCTGCCTCCTCTCCGGGCAGCCTGTGGTCGCCAAAAATCCTTTTCGAAAGCATATTTTAAATGGAAAGAAACTTTAAAGTCGGTTAGCTGCACTACTTTAATAGTCTGCCACTGATCATTTTTATTTTCCTTGAATAGCGATTTTTCTCCCTAAGATTACCCCCCTTGTCATTAAAGGGACTGCATTAAGTCCATTTTTAATTTATTCTGCTCATTTGCATGAACACAACAAGAGCAGCAAATGATCACTTATGATCTTTAGTTCTCCTTTGCTGGAACTTATGCAAGGAACATTTAGGGTGACCTTCAGTCTGCCCTTCAGGGCACAGAGGCTGAGCCACATACATGGCATTCAGCCTTGCCTGTACACACCTATCTTTTTCAAGTCATTCAGGTTTTCCATTGTGCCTTAAGGTCCCTTCTAGCCATCTTTCAGAAAAACAGCCTTCATTCCTTCCCTGGAAAGATTGCTGTGGACCACACAACCAACCATGGTACCAGTCCTTTTATCTTGTGGGCTTTTATTACCTTCGAAAGTCATTCCCACTTCCTCAGGGTTTTTTGGTAACAACCAGAACCCAAGCATGTCTCCTTTAGGCATGACATTCCAGTCAATTTCTTGGTAAAAAAAAAAAAAATCTCTATTAACAACTGGTCTTATTAGTTTTCTGCAAAGAAACTTATGTCATCACTTACTTCTTTAGAATGTCAAACTCTGGAGAGATCAGATAGAAAGAAAAATATGCAGTGTGAAGGAAAATCTTTGTCTTTCTAATATTCACTGAACAGGCATTTCCATTCTTCATATTTTCATTTTTCCCCCACTAAATTTTTTTGTTTGTTTTTTCATTAGAGTTGTCCCACTATTTTTCCCGCCTCTTTCTTCTCTGCACCCCGTCCCCTCCTTCTCCCACATTCAGTTCCCACCCAGTTGTCTATGTCCGTGGGTCATTTATACCTGTTCTTTAACTAGACACTTCCCCTTCTTACCCCCTTCTCTCCCTCCCACCTCCCCCTTTGTTACTGTTAGTCTACTCCTTGTTTACATACCTCTGGTTCAATTTTGCTCATTTGTTTGTGTCATTCATTAGTTTTCTGTAATAGGTGACAGCATAAGGTATTTTTCTTTCATTACCTGGCTTATTTCACTAAGCATAATTCTCTCTAGTTCCAAGCATGTTGTTGCAAATGGTAGAACTTCCTTCTTTCTTCCTTCTACATAGTACTCCATTGGGTAAATGTAACAGTTTTTTGATCCACTCATCTACAGATGGGCACTTAGGCTGTTTCCAGCACTTACCTATTGTAAATAGTGCTGCTATGAACATAGGGTACATAGGTTCTTCTGAATTTGTGTTTCAGGACTTTTGAGATATAATCCTAGCAATGGAATTGCTGGTTCAAAAGGCAGTTCCATTTTTAGTTTTTTGAGGAAATTCCAAACTCTTTTCCATAGTGGTTGCACCAGTCTGCATTCCCACCTGCAATGCACCAGGGTTCCCATTTCTCTGCATCCTCTCCAGCACAAGTTCTGTGTTGATTTGTTGATGATGGCCATTCTGAGTGGTGTGAGGTGGTATCTCATTGTCGTTATTATCTGCACCTCTGATGGCTAGTGATGTTGAGCATTCTTTCATATGTCTATGAACACTCTGTATGTCCTCTTTTGAGAAGTGTTTGTTCAGGTCTTTTGCCCATTTTTTAATTGGGTTGTCTGTCTTCTTGGTGTTGAGTCATATGAGTTTTTTGTATATTTTGGAGATCAATTTCTTGTCTGAGATATTATTGGCAAATATATTTTCCCATATGGTTGGTTTCCTTTTCATCTTGTTGGTGTTTTCTTTAGCTGAGCAGAAACATTATAGTTTGATGTAGTCCCATTTGCTAATTTTTTCCTTTTTTTCCCTTGCCTTATGAGATATATCAGTGAAAATGTTGCTACCTAGGCTATCTGAAATTTTCCTGCCTATTTTTTCCTCTAGGATTTCATGGTGCCAAGGCTTACATTTAAGTCTTTGATCCATTTTCAGTTTATTCTGGTGTACGGTGTAAGTTGGTGGTCTCGTTTCATTTTTTTCGCATGTTCCTGTCCAGTTCTCCCAGCACCATTTGTTGAAGAGGCTTTTCTCACTTTATTTGATGTTTCATTCCCCTTTGTCAAATATTAGTTGACCATCTAGACCTGGGTTTATTTCTGGGCTCTCTATTCTGTTCCATTGATCTATATGTCTGTTCTTATGCCAGTACCAAACTGTTTTGATTACCATGGCCTAGTAATATAGTTTGATATCAGGTATTGTGATTTCTCCAACTGTGTTTTTTTTTCCTCAAAATGGCTGTGGTTATTTGGACTCTTTTTTGATTCCATATAAATTTTTGAAGTATTTGTTCTAGGTCTGTGAAAAATGTCATTGGTATTTTAATAGGGATTGCATTGAATATGTAAATTGCTGAGGGTCGTCGTCGTCGGCAGCCGTCCATCTTGAGAGACGATGGTGTAGCTTCTTAAGAGTCTATCTGCACCGCCGAGAATGGCTGTGCAGTCCGACTCGGGAGTGACACGGTATCTGTCTCCTCCCGTGTTGAATCGACATCTTGCGATGACGCTGGAGTGTCCTCTCCAGTGAAGCTGAAGCTACCGAGCCTGGGCAGGGCGATATGGAGGGTCTGCTGTTGCCCATGCAGCAGACCCCCCCTCTCTTCGCAGCTGAAGGGTCCAAGGGAAAGACGGAGTCCATACAGCTTGGCTTCAGGTGCGCCGCAGGAGTTGCCAGTGTTGACTACAACGTCAAACCACCTTAGGGACTCTGGCTCCGGATTTTCTGTCGGGGTTTACTCCCTTAGCCTTTCCCCTGAAGAGGTATGCCACAAGGCAGCGGAGGTTTTTTGGAATCAGAGTTTTCCTTCTCTGAATTGCTGAGGGTAGTATGGACATTTTAATGATGTTGATTTTTCTCATCCATGAGCATGGTATATGCTTCCATTTATTTGTATCTTCCTTAATTTCTTTCTTCAGTGTTATGCAGTTTTCTGAGTATAGGTCTTTTATCTCCTTGGTTAAGTTTATTCCTAGATACTTTATTTTTCTTGTTGCTATGGTTAATGCGATTTTTCTTTTAGTTTCTATCTCTGATATTTTATTGTTGCTGTACGGAAATGCCTTTGATTTCTGAATATTGACTTTCTACCCTGCTATTTTGCCGAATTCACTTATTAGGTCGAGTAGTTTTTTTGTGGAGTCTATAGGGTTTTCTATGCACACTATCATGTCATCTGCAAATAATGACAGTTTTTACTTCCTCTTTTCTAATTTGGATGCCTTTTATGTCTCTTTCTTGTCTGATTGCTGTGGTTAGAACTTTCAAGACTATTTTGAATAAGAGTGGAGATAGTGGACATCCTTGTCTTGTTCCTGACTTCAGGAACAAGAGTTGAGTATGATTTTGGCCTCAGGTTTCTCATATATGGCCTTTATTATGTTGAGGTATGCTCCCTCTATTCCCATTTTGCTGTGAGTTTTCATGATAAATGGTGTTGTATTTCATCAAATGCTTTTTCTACATATTAATATGATCATGTGGTTTTTGTCTTTCATTTTGTTTATGTGATGTATTACGTTTATTAATTTGTGAATATTAAACCATCCTTGCATCCCTGGGATGAATCCTACTTGATCGTGGTGTATGATCTTTCTAATGTGTTGCTGGATCCGGTTTGCCAATATTTTGTTGAGGATTTTAGCATCTATGTTCATCAGCGATATTGGCCTGTAGTTTTCTTTCTTTGTTGTGTCATGACATGGTTTTTGAATTAGGGTAATACTGGCTTCATATAACGAGTTTGAGATTTTTCCCTCTTCTTAGATATTTTGGAATAGTTTAAGGAGGATAGCAGTTTGTTCTTTCCTAAATCTTTTGCAGAATCACCTGTGAAGCCATCCGGTCCAGGGCTTTTGTGTGCCGTGAGTTTTTTGATTATTGTTTCAATTTCACTAGTTGTTATTGGTCTATTCAGGCTTTCTATTTCTTCTTGATTCAATTTTGGAAGACTATATGTTTCTAGGAATTTGTCCATTTCCTCTAGGTTGCCAAATTTCGTGCCATACAGTTGTTCTTAATAGTTTCTTACAATTCTTTGTATTCCTGTGGTATCGGTTGTGATTTCTCCTCTTTCACTTCTGATTTTATTTATTTGGGTCCTCTCTCTTTATTTCTTGATGAATCTGGTTAAAGGCTTGTCAATTTTGTTTATCTTTTCAAAAAACCAGCTCCTACTTATGTTGATTTTTTGTTTTGTTAGTTTAGTTTCTATGTCATTTAGTTCTGCTCTGATCCTCATGATTTCCTTCCTTCTACTTGATTTGGGGTCTGCTTGTTGTTCTTCCTTTAGTTCTTGTAATTGTAGGGTTAAATTTTTTATTAAAGATTCCTCTAGCTTTTTTAGGTAGGCCTGTATTTCTATGAACTTTCTTCTCAGGACTGCTTTTGCTGTATCCCATAAATTTTGGGTTGTTGTGTGCTCATTAACATTAGATTCCAGAAACTTTTTGATTTCTTCTTCTTTTTTTGTTTGTTTTGTTTTGTTTTATTTTATTTTATTTTTTGGTTTTTCAATTACAGTTTTCCCATTTTTTCCCCATTGCTCCCCCCACCCAGCCCATCCCTTCTCCTACAATCATATTCCTCCCCGTTGTCCATGTCCATGTCTCATCCATACACGTTCCTTGACTAGACCCTTCCTTACTTAACCCCCTTATCTCCCTCCCCCTTCCCCCTACTGACTACTATTCTAGTCTTTGCCTATTTTGTTCGTTTGTTTGTGTTGCACTTTAGTTTCCTGTACTAGGTGATATCATATGGTATTTTTCTTTCTTTGCCTGGCTTATTTAACTAAGCATAATTATCACTAGTTCCATCCATGTTGTCGCAAATGACATGAGTTCTTTCTTTCCTTCTGCTACATAGTATTCCATTGTGTAAATGTACCACAGTTTTTTGATCCACTCATCTACAGATGAGCACTTAGGCTGTTTCAAGCATTTAGCTATTGTAAACAGGGCTGCTATGAACATAAGGGTGCGTAAGTACTTTTGAATTAGGGTTTTAGGATTTTTCGGGTATAATCCTAGCAGTGGAATCACTGGTTCAAATGGCAGTTCCATTTTTAGTTTTTTGAGGTAATTCCATACTGTTTTCCATAGTGGCTGTACCAGTCTGCATTACCACCAAGAGTGCATTAGGGTTCCCGTTTCTCCACATCCTCGCCAGCATTTGTTGTTTGTTGATTTGTTGATGATGGCAATTCTGACAGGTGTAAAGTGGTATCTCATTGTGGTTTTTACTTGCATCTCTCTAATGGCCAATGATGTTGAGCATTTTTTCATGTGCCTATGGACCTTCCGTATCCTCTTCGGAGAAGTGTTTGTTGAGTTCCTTTGCCCATTTTATAATTGGGTTGTTTGTTTTCTTGATGTTGAGTCATATAAGCTCTTTATATATTTTGGAGATCAGTCCCCTGTCTGTGATGTCATTGGCAAATATGTTTTCCAATATGGTTGGTTTTCTTTTCATCTTGCTGATGTTTTCTTTTGCTGAGCAGAAATTTTTAGTTTGATGTAATCCCATTTCTTTATTTTTCCTTTATTTCTCTTGCCTTAGGAGATGTATCCGTGAACATATTGTTACGTGGGATATCTGAAATTTTCCTGCCTATGTTTTCGTCTAGGACTTCTATGCTGTCACGGCTTACATTTAAGTCTTTAATGCATCTTGAGTTTATTCTTGTGTGTGGTGTAAGTTGGTGGTCTAGTTTCATTTTTTTACATGACCCTGTCCAGTTCTCCCAGCACCATTTGTTAAAGAGGCTCTTCCCTCTCCATTTTATGTTCCTTCCTCCTTTATCAAAGATTAGTTGACCATAGAGGCCTGGGTTTATTTCTGGGCTCTCTATTCTCATCCACTGATCTATATGTCTGTTCTTATGCCAGTGCCAGACTCTTTTGATCACAGTGGCTTTGTAGTATAGTTTGATATCAGGTATTGTGATTTCTCCTACTGTGTTCTTTTTCCTCAAAATGGCTGTGGTTATTTGGACACTTTTTTGGTTCCATATGAATTTTTGGAGTTTTTGTTCTAGGTCAGTGAAATATGTCATTGGTATTTTAATAGGGATTGCATTGAATTTGTAAATTGCTTTTGGTTGTATGGTCATTTTGATAATGTTGATTCTTCCCATCCAAGAACATGATATTTGCTTCCATTTATTTGTATCTTCCTTAATTTCTTTCTTCAATGTTGCATAATTTTCAGTGTACAGGTCTTTTATCTCTTTGGTTAAGTTTATTCTAGGTACTTTATTTTTCTTGTTGCTATAGTAAATGATATTTTCCTTTCTGCCTCTGTCTCTGATATTTTATTGTTGGTGTACAGAAATGCCTTAGATTTCTGTATATATTTTTGTACCCTGCTATTTTGCCTAATTCACTTATTATATCGAGTAGTCTTTCAGTGGAGTTCATAGAGTTTTCTAGGTATACTATCATGTCGTCTGCAAATAGTGATAGTTTTACTTCTTCTTTCCCAATTTGAATGCCTTTTATTCCTTTTTCTTGTCCGATTGCTGTGGCTAGGACTTCCAACACTATGTTGAAAAGAAGTGGGGAGAGTGGGCAGCCTTGTCTAGTTCCTGGTTTCAGGGGGAATGCTTTCAGTTTTTGTCCATTGAGTGTGATGTTGGCTTCAGGTTTCTCATATATAGCCTTAATTATGTTAAAATATGCTCCCCCTATTCCCATTTTGCTGAGTGTTTTCATCATAAATGGGTGCTGTACTTTATCAAATGTTTTTTTTCTGCATCTATAGATATGATCATGTGATTTTTGTCTTTCATTTTGTTTAGGTGATGTATTATATTTATTGATTTGCAAATATTAAACCATCCTTGCATCCCTGGGATGAATCCCACTTGATCGTGGTGTATGATCTTTTTGATGTATTGCTGGATCCTGTTTCCCAAAATTTTATTGAGGATTTTAGCACCTATGTTCATCCAGTGATATTGACCTGTAGTTTTTTTCTTTCCTGTGTCTTGACCTGGTTTTGGGATTAGGGTAATACTGGCTTCATAGAAAGAGTTTGGGATTTTTCCCTCTTCTTGGATATTTTAGAATAGTTTGAGGAGGGTAAGAGTTAGTTCTTCCCTCAATGTTTTGTAAAATTCGCCTGTGAAGCCATCCCGTCCAGGACTTTTGTTTGCATGGCGATTTTTGATTACTGTTTCAATTTCCTTCTTTGTTATTGGTCTGTTGAGACTTTCTACTTCTTCTTGATTCAGTTTTAGAAGCTTATATGTTTCTAGAAATCTGTCCGTTACTACTAGGTTGTCAAATTTCTTGCCATATAGTTGTTTGTAGTAATTTCTTATAATTGTTTGTATTTCTGAGGTATCAGTGGTGATTTCTCCTCTTTCATTTCTGATTTTGTTTATTTGGGTCTTCTCTCTTTTTTTCTTGATGACCTTGGTAGAAGCTTGTCGATTTTATTTATTCAAAGAACCAGCTCCTAGTTTTGTTAATTTTTTGGATTGTTTAGTTTCTATGTCGTATAATTCTGCTTTGATCTTGATGATTTCCTTCCTTCTTTTTTGCCCTAGTCTTTGTTTGTTGTTGTTGTTCTAGTTCTTGTAGTTTTAGGATTAGATTTTTTTATTTGAGATTCTTTTATTCTTTTCAGATATTTCTGTATTGCTATGAACTTCCCTCTTAAGACTGCTTTTGCTGTGTCACCTAAGTTTTGGGCTGTTGTGTGTTCATTGTCATTAGTTTCTAGAAATTTCTTGATTTCCTCTTTGATGTCCTTGTTAAGCCATTCACTATTTAATAGCATGTTATTCAATCTCCAGGAGTTTGAATGTCTTTGATTTCTTTCTCTGAGGTTGATATTTAGTTTCAAGGCATTGTGGTCTGAAAAGATGCTTGATATGATTTCAATTTTCTTGAATTTGTTGAGTCTTTTTTTGTGTCCTATAATGTGGTCTATCTTTGAAAATGTTCCATGTGCCTTTGAAAAGAATGTATATTTTGCTTCTTTGGGGTGAGAAGTTGTATATATATCAGTTAAGTCTATGTGGTTTAGTGTGTTGTCCAATGCCTGTATATCTTCGGTGTTTCTTTGCTTGGATGATCTGTCTATTGCTGATAATGGGGTGTTGAAGTCCCCTACTATGAGTGTATTGTTGTTAATATCCTTCTTGTGGTCTTCTAGTATTTTCTTTATGTATTTGGGTGCTCCTATGTTGGGTTCATATATGTTTATCAGTGTTATATTTTCTTGATGGATTGTTTCTTTAAGTATTATAAAATGTCCTTCTTTGTCTTTTATTACCCTTACTTTGAAATCCGTTTTGTCTGATATGAGGACTGCTACCCCAGCTTTTTTTTCAGGTGCATTTGCTTGAAATATTTTTTTATATCCCTTTACTTTCAGTCTATGTAAATCTTTTGTTTTGAGGTGTTTTTCTTGTAGACAGCAAATGTGGGTCCTGTTTTCTTATCCATTCCATTAACCTGTGTCTTTTAATTGGAGCATTTAATCCATTTACATTTAAGGTTATTATTGACATGTATTTATTCATTTCCTTTTGTATCTCTGTTACTCTACTCTTTTTTGTTTTTTCTCTTCCTTTTTCTTAGAGTATTCTTTTTAGCATCTCTTGCAATGCTGGTTTTGTGGAGATGTATTCTTTTAGTCTTCCTTTGTCTGAGAAACTCCTTATTTCACCTTCTATTTTGAATGAGAGCCTTGCTGGGTAGAGTATTCTTGGTTGTAGGCCTTTGTTTTTCATTGCTTGGAATATTTTTGACCATTCCCTTCTGGCTTGTAATGTTTCTGTTGAGAAATCGGTTGATAGCCTCATTGGAGCTCCCTTGTGAGTTATTTGCTGTTTTTCTCTTGCTGCTTTTAGGATTCTCTCTTTGTCTTGGAATGTTGCCATTTTAACTATGATGTGCCTTTTAGTGGGTTTTGGGGGGCTCCTTTTTATTGGAACTCTCTGTTCTTCCTGGACTTGCATATCTTTTTCTCTCATCAGGTTCAGAAAATTTTCTGTCACTCTTTCTCCTATTAGTTTTTCAATTCCATGCTCCTTTTCTTCTCCCTCTCTTATTCCGATGATCCTGATATTATTTCTTCTAATGCTATCTTGTAATTCTCTTACATCCTGTTCATATTTTTTCAATCTTGTTTCATTTTGCTGTATCGTTTGAGAATTATTCCCTACATTATCCTCTAACTCACTAATACGATCCTCTGCTTCGTTTAGTCTGCTTTTGGCTGATTCTACTGTGTTTTTCAGTTCAGAGATTGAATACTTCATTTCTTCCTGGTTCTTGTTGATAGTTTCTATGTCTTTTTTTATGCTGGTGTAGTTCTCTATAACTTCCCTGTAAATTTTTTGGAGCTGCTGGTAACTTCGTTGGAGGTTATCATAGTTCTTTTTGAGGTTTTCAAGCATATTGAACTTCTTCACTACCATTGTTTTGAATTCCATGTCTGACATTTGGGCTATGTCTATTCCATCTATCTCTCTTTCTGGGAATTCCTCTTTTCTTTTCATTGAGAGGTTATTTCTGCGCCTTACCATGTTGGATTCTTGTTTGTTTTTGTTATTTGGATTTGTCTGCTTTGACTTCCCACCTTTGTGGTACGAGATTCTTTATGGTAGATCTGGGGGTTTCCACGGTTCAGTCTCTTTGATCTCCTGAGCCTGATGTTCTTGGGGTACCTTTTATATTGCTTGTTTATTCTGTCTGGTTATATTTCAGATTCTTTCTGTTAGGATCTTCCTTCTGGCTAGTTGATTGAGAGACACTCTATCCACTTTATCTTGAATTCTTTTGTGGAGATGTCAGTTCAGCCTTTGTGTTTTGTCTTGTTTTTCTGTATCCACAGCTGGTCTAATGAGGTGGGTCAGAGGTTCCTGTTCCTTGCAGCAGTGGGCCCCCGCACTGCGCATTCCTTCAGTGTCTGTTGGAGGTAGTCAAGGAGTCTTTGCAGGCACGCCTGTGAGCGGGTAAGCTGGCCCGAGAGCTTGCCCGAGAGCTTGCCTCAGGCCTGTCACGTAGTGCTCCGGGAGTTTCCCAAGGTGGCCAGGGATTTATTCTCAGGTCTGCTGCACTGTGCTCTAGGAGTTGGTCTCTCGCCTGCCAGTGCTGGACCCCAGACACTCGTGTAAAGTGGGAGTGAGTGATTTGTGCCTATTGATGTCGCCGAGGTATTTTTGCACTCGAGCGCCCCTGCTCGCCCAAGGCAGTCGGGGAGCTAGCCTCCACGCAGGGCTCCAGATGAGTGTCTGTGAGTTGCTTCTGCCTGCTGTTCCTCGCACGCCCCTGCTCACCCAGGGCAGCCAGGGTGCTAGTTTCTGTAAAGCTCTCAGGGTGATTGTCTGTGAGTCGCTGCTGCCTACTGTTGCAGCGCCGCAGCCGCCCACAGTTCCTGCACCCTCCTGGGCGGGCACAAGCTGAGCCTGAGCAAATGCTTTGCATTCTGGCCTGGCACTCAGACCTGGGGCCCACTGGAGCTGGCCCAGGGTGACTGCGCACAGTCTTCTGTGTAACCAGAGGTCCCTCACTGCGCCCGTTTGGGCACTGATCTTTTGTTTGTTGGGGTGTGTCTGAGGTACCCCTGGACTCTTGGCCCTGCGCACCTGGGCCAGTGAATGAGGGCACTTCCCTATGTACGCCCATAACCCAAGGGGAGGGTTGGGGAGTGAGCGCGTGCACTTCTGTGCCTGCGCTCCTCAAGAATGTACTTTCACCCCAAAACTTTCCCCCCATCTCCGCAGTTCACAAGAGAAAAATATAAAGAAAAAAATTACGATTTCACTTGCTCAGCAGCACGCTGTCTCCCATCTTTCAGCGCCTATGCCGCCTGGTCAAGTCCTGTCTCTGCCAGAGGGCAGAGATCAGCTTTCCTCCTGACTTCCCTCTGGGGAAGCCTGTGGTCACCAAAAAGCCTTTGTGTCCTTTCAGCCACAGCTCGGGCAGCCACCTCAGTCAGGAATCTCATTTTGTCCCTTTTTCTTCTTTCACTATCCTCACTAAGCAGGTTGTTCCCAGATGGTTTTTCTCTAATCCAGCAGTGCCAAGGCTCAACTCCTGCCAGTGTCCAGCTGCTCACTGAGATGTTCTGTCTGCAATTAGTCCAAACTACAGATGGGTCTCGGGAGCCTGAGAGTGCAGCCTCCCCTCACTCCTCTGCCATCTTCCTTTCTGATTTCTTCTTTGATGTCATTGTTAACCCATTCGTTATTTAATAGCATGTTATTCATTCTCCATGAGTTTGAATGTTTTTGAGTTTTTTTCCTTGAGGTTGATTTCTAATTTTAAACCATTGTGATCTGTGAAGATGCTTGATATAATTTCAATTTTCTTGAATTTGTTGAGGCTTCTTTTGTGTCCTACCATGTGGTCTATCTTTGAAAATGTTCCATGTGCACTTGGGAAGAACGTATATTTTGCTTCTTTGGGTGAAGTGTTCTACGTATATCGACTAAGTTCATTTGATCTAGAGTGTTGTATGGTGCCTCAATATCTTTGGTGTTTCTTTTCTTCAAAGATCTGTTCATTGTTGACAATGGGGTGTTAAAGTCTCCTACTATAAGTGTGGTGCTGTCTATACCTTTCTTGGAGTCTTTCAAAATTTTCCTTACATATTTGGGTGCTCCTAATTTGGGTGCATGTATATTTATAAGGGTTATATCTTATTGATGGATTTTTCCCTTAAGTATTATGAAATGTCCTTCTTTGTCTCTTTTTATGGCCTTTGCTGTGAAATCTGTTTTGTCTAAGTATTGCTACCCCAGCTTTTTTTTTTTTATGTCCATTTGCTTGAAATGTTTTTTCCATCCCTTCACTTTCAGTCTGTGTAGATATTTTGTTTTAAGGTGGGTCTCGTAGACAGCATATATGTGGGTCTTGCTTTCTAATCCATTCAGCTACCCTATGTCTGTTGATTGGAGTGTTTAATCCATTTACATTTAAGGTTATTACCGATAAGTGCTTACTCATTGTCATTTTCCCCCTTTGTACTCATGTTCCTCTCTGTCTATCTCTGTTTCTTCATCTTCTTAAAGCAGACCCTTTAGCATCTCTTGCAATGCTGTTTTGGTGGAGATATTTTTTTTTAGCCTTCTTTTGTCTTGCAAACTTCTTATTTCACCTTCCATTTTGAATGATAGCCTTGCTGGATAGAGCATTTTTGGTTATACGCCTTTGTTTTTCATTGCTTGGAATATTTTTTTGCCATTCTATTCTGGCTTATGGTGTTTCTTCTGAGAAATCTGATGATAAGCTTACTGGAGCTCCCTTTTATGTTATTAGTTGTTTCTCTCTTGCTACTTTTAGGATTCTCTCTTTGTCTTTGAATGTTGCCATTTTAATTATGATGTGTCTTGAAGTGGGGCTGTTGGGGTTCATCATCATTGGGACCCCCTGTCCTTCCTGGACTTGTGTGACTCATTGTCTCCTGAAGTTAGGGAAGTTTTCTGTCATTAGTTTTTCAAACAGGTTTTCTATCCCTTGCTCTTCTTCTTCTCCTTCTGAAATTCCTATGATACAAATATTATTGTTTCATGTTGTCCTGCAGCTGTCTTAGAGCCTCTTCAGTCTTGTTCAGTAATTTTTCATTTTATTGCACTGTCTGTGAGTTTTTGTCTACATTGTCCTCCAGCTCACTGATCCTATTTTCTGATTCCTCTATCCTGCTTTTAATTCCTTCTACTATGTTCTTCAATTCAGAGATTGTATTCTTCATTTCCTCCTGGCTCTTATTGATAGCTTCTATGTCCTTTTTCATGCTTGTGTAATTCTCAGTAAGTTCCTTGTAGTTTTTCTGGAGTTCCTTGTAGTTTCCCTGGAGTTCTTTGTAGTTCCCGCTGAGCTCATTGAGCTTCTCCATAATCCATGTTTTGAATTCCATATCTAATAATTTGCTCCCCTCTATTTCATTTAGCACTCTTTCTGGGGATTCTACCTTTCCTTTGGTTGGGGTTTGCTTCTCTGTCTCCCTATTTTTTGTGACTTCTATTGTTTGTTCGTGCTTCTTAGGATGATCTGCACTTCCTGGATCTGTCCCTGGTGGTGTCATATCATGTACCAGTCTGGCATTAGGCAGCTTGTTGGAGACTTCCAGGGAGCTACTGCCTTTGTCTGTCTTCTTTAGTTGTTAATCTATTCAATCTGTGATTAGCCGTCAGGCTTAAGGACCATGGGTCTGGCAGCTAAATTCCTGTATGCAGGGTTTTTGCTTCCTCTCAGGCTGATGCCACTTGGATGGGAATGGTCTGCCTGCAGTACTGGGGATGAGTCAGCACTGGGACCCAGTCGGCTACTCCCCCAGTTCTCCCCTCAAAGTCACCGTGTCAAACTCTCCAAAAGTGTCTCCAGTCTTCTCTGCTTTCCCTTTCCTTGAGCCCAGGGTAAGTGGGGGCCAAAATATTTTCATATGGGATGCACATAAGAGCTCTTTTTCTCCTGCTGTTTCTCTCTGGCTAGCAAGAAACCCTGTGGCTTTTTGCTATTCCCAGCTGGATACTATTTTACTTTCCACTCTGTTTTGCTGTAGGTGGGAAGCCCAGCTGGGGGTTTAGACCCTGCTCTTCTCAGGGGAAACCCGGGCTGCTGAGCTGTTTCTCAGTCCCTTCAGCTGCCACCTGTGGGAGCCCAGTCAGCCCTTCCACGTCTCTGCACTTTTTACTGGTCACGTTGTGATGTAGCAGCCTTTTCTGTCTCTCCGTGGTTATAAGACTTCTTTCCAGCTAGTGTTCAGTTGGTTATTCCAGATGATTTCTCCAAAATTAAGTTGTAAATTCAGACTGGTCCTGGGTGGAGGTTAGTGTAGCTTCCACTTACTCATCCGCCATCTTTTACCTTTATAAATTAATTTATTTCATAGTAACATTAACTAAGTTATTTTTAGATATTTGGGTAATGAGCTGAAAGTACCACTTCAATAAAATTTTACATAAAATGTTGAGTGATTAACCAGTAGTCAAAGACAAAGTACTCATTAATAAATTTATTCTTTCCTTCAAAATATATAAAGCTCAATATCTTTTGAATATTAGTGTATTCCATTTTGTAGTCATTGTTACTGATTCGAATGATGGCTTTATTGCCCATGTGATGTGAGCTAGCACATGTATTGAACTTGCTAATGTTCAATGTTGTACATTATTTGGGGAAAGGGGAAGAAGGAATAAAAAAAAAAAAACACGTGCTATGTGTCAGTTGCTTTATATTTATTATTTCTTGTAATGTGCCAAAATGATTATGTGGTAGTATTATTATACCCATTCTCCAGATGAGACAACTAAGACCCTCTTGAGTATAAATAATTTGGTTAAAATCATGTAGCTGGTAAGTGAATGGCAAAACCAAAATTCAAATGCAATGCTCCATGACCCTAAACTGGAATAAATAGATTGAAAAATAATTTTCTTACTTGTTTTTATTAATATTTCCAAAATGCATGTGTATCTCACATTTATTTCAATGTGTGATGCTAGAAGTGTTTTGGATCTTTATTTCAAAGTTTAGTGATATTTCTGTGACTAGAAATAAACCATAGAAACTTAATTCTTGTTTATATCAATGTCTGATAGCTGAAATTAATAATATTGACTTCATCATTTTGCTTAAAGTCAAAGTTTCCAAGAACATATCAAAGATCTAGTTGAATAAGGACTTGCTGTACAATATAGTGTGCTGAAGAAAAAGATAGTTTCTCTTTTTGTTAGCATAAAGTGGTTTTTCTCAAACAGTAATTAAAAAGCACCAATTTCTCAAAATGTTTCCAAGAAAAAAATAAAACATAAGGTTACATGGTCAAATATATTTAGAATATGCCTTCTCACATTAGCAAATCAAGAGCTCTCAGACATCCTTCCTTAAAGAAATCCACTTAGACCTCTTTGAACTAGTATTTCCCAAATTTATCATAGGACTTAACAGACCAAAGGAATGCTTTAAATTTCTCATAATACCTATGAATTTGAGAAAATTGGTATGTATTCACTTTTCTTCTCATTCTTAAGCCTCAACAAATAGACATCTATTAAACTCTGTTATTATTTCCTCTTACTTCAGGTATATTTGTTATTTATTACCTATTGGTCTATAAGGTCCTAAATATGATTATATTCTACACAACATGCTTAATCTAGGTGAACGTGTATGTGACATCCTCCTGTGAGGTTGTTTATATTCCTGTAGTGTGACTATAGACATGTGACTGTATGTCCATTGAATGGTCACATAGCTGCTGTACACTGGCATTGAAATGAAGCAGTTGAGTAGGACATGAGATTTTTCTAACCATCATGTCACCATCTTCTTTGTGACAAAGATGGAAACATTTTTATACTGATAAAAATAGAGCTTATAGAAGAAACCTGCTCAATGTTAGAGCTTATCAGTAAAAACTTTTTTAAATTTTTGATTTATTTATTGATTTTCTGTTACAGTTGTCCCACTTTTTCCCCCATTGCTCCCCCTCTCCCTCCCCTTCTCCCACAATTAATCTCCACCTTGTTGTATATGGGTTATTTATAGTAGTTCCTTTACTAAACACTTCCCCTACTTACCCCCCTTCTCCTCCTCCACCTTCCCCCTGGTAACTGTTAGTCTGTTACTTGTTTACATACCTCTGGTTCAATTTTGCCCATTTGTTCGTGTTGTTCATTAGTTTCCTGTATTTATTAAGTAACATCATATGTATTTTTCTTTTGTTACCTGGCTTATTTCACTAAGCATAATTCTCTCTAGTTCCATCCATGTTATCGCCTTTTACCCCAGTCAGAATGGCCATCATCAACAAATAAACAAATCAACAAACAACAAGAGCTGGCAAGGATGTGGAGAAAAGGGAACCCTAGTGCAATATTGGTGGGAATGCAGACTGGTGCAGCCACTATGGAAATCGGTATGAAATTTCCTCAAAAAACTAAAAGTGGAACTACTTTTGAACTAGCGATTCCATTGCTAGGATTATACCTGAAGAATCCTGAAACCTCAATTCAAAAGAACTTATGCACTATGTTCATAGCAGCACTATTTACAATAGCCAACTGCTGGAAACAGCCTAAGTGCCCATCTATATATGAGTGGATTAAAAAACCTGTGGTACATTTACACAATGGAATACTAGGCAGCAGAAAGAAAAAAGGAACTCCAGTAAAAACTTTTGATTTTTACCTTTCACCAGAGAAGCTCAATTCTGACTTAAGATTAATCAGCATGTTTTGACATACTAGCTATTGTTTAGAAAAGAAAGATTTTCTTTCTAAAAAGTTAAAAATGCTGTAACATTAATTGTATCTACTGTATCTGTTTTTATGTATTGGAATGTTTTGGAAATGTGGCAAAGATAAAAATAAAGGAGAGACATGAGGCCACTTTTTTTTTCTCTGAAAGTTTTTAGTCATATATATTCCCCCAATAAAGATCATCCCAGTCATCAGTCTTCAAATAAATTTCCCCTTAATTCACATCCATGGGTTGTGCATATAAGTTCTTTGGCTTCTCAATTTCCTATACTACTCTTAACACACCTCCTATTTTGTACATACCAGTTTTGATTCTTAATCCAGGAACCTTTTCCCTCATTCTCCTCCTTTCCCCTATCCACTGATAACCCTCCAAATTATCTCCATATCTATGATTTTGTTCATCTTTAGTTGTTTCCTTAGTTTATTTTTGTTTTTTAGATTCAGTTATTGATAGCTGTGAGTTTGTTGTCATTTTATCATTAATAGTTTGACCTTCTTTTTCTTAAATAAGTCCCTTTAACATTTCATTATAATAAGGGCTTGGTGATGATGAACTTCTTTAGCTTTACCTTGTCTGGAAAACACTTTACCTGCCTTTCCATCCTAAATGATAGATTTGCTGGCCAGAGTAATCTTGGTTATATGTCTTTGCTTTTCATCACTTTGAATAGTTCTTGCCTGCAAAGTTTCTTTTGAGAAATCAGCTGAGAGTCTTATGGGAACTCCTTTGTAGGTAACTCTCTGCCTTTCTCTTGCTGCTTTTAAGATTCTCTCTTTATTTTTAACCTTTGGAATTTTAATTATGGTGTGGCTGTGTGGCCTCTTTGGATTCAACTTGTTTGGGACTCTGTGCTTCCTGGACTTGTATGTCTATTTCCTTCACCAAATTAAGAAAGTTTTCTTTCATTATTTTTTCAAATAAATTTTCAATTTTTTGCTTTTCCTCTTCTCATTCTGGCATCTCTATGATTTGGAAGTTGACAACTTTTGGAGATGTCCCAGAGTCTTCTAACACTCCCCTTGTTTATTTGTTTTTGTTTTTTTAATTCTTGTTTCTTTATTTTATTCTGGTTGATTTTTTTTTTTTTTTTTTATGTTCCAAATCATTCATTTGAATTCTGGCTTCCTTCACTTCACTGTTGGTTTCCTGTGGATTTTCCTTTATTTCAGTTAGTGTAGCCTTCATTTATTCTGTTACACTCTTGCTATATTCAATGAGATCTGGGAGCATTCTGATCACCAGTGTTTTGAACTCTGAATTTGATAGGTTGGCTATCTCTGCTTTATTTAGTTCCTTTTCTGGTGTTCTTTTCTGTTCTTTAATTGGGGCCATATTTCATTGTGTCCTCAATTTGGCAGCCTCCCTGTAATTGTTTCTATGTACTAGGTAGAACCACTTTGACTCCATGTCTAGGTGCACCCATTAAGTTGTATCAGGCAGAGCCTTGGGTATTTGCTAAGGTGGGGCAACCTGCTTCACTGCTTTGTGGCTCCATGTATGTGTGGAGGAGAGGTCAGAAATGGGACAATGCTGCTGCTGCCTGACTTCTGGAGGATTTCCTGGCAGTCTTCCCATTTCCAGTCACTTCACCCACTTCCTATACAAGACTGGTGCCCCTCCAGCTGCTGTCTTGGTGGTGTTCCCAGAGCAGGTCAGTTTGCATACATTTAGACTCTGCTGAGAAACTGGCAGCTTCTTCCACAGTGAGAACCACCACTGGATTTTAAAGCTAGAAGTTATGAGGCTTTATTTTTCCCAGTGCTGGAACCCTGGGTTATGTGGTCTGGCCTGGTGCTGGGATTGCTACTTCAGAAGGTACAACCCCTTACCTATTTTTAGATTTTTATCCACCATATGTGAATGTGGGACACCCCCCCCCCATTCTTCTGGCCATTTCCTCACTGCCATTGCCTTGTGGCCACCACACCACATTCCCTCCACCTCAGCTCTCCATCTCAGCCCCTTTTACCTGATTGGATGCATATAGCTTCTTTAAATTCTTGGTTGTTGGACTTCCATACAGTTAGATTTACTGACAATTCTGGGTATTTTTTATTTTGAGTTTAGGTGTGATCCTTCTTATGGTTGTGCAAGGAGGCAAATTATGTCTCCCTATGCCTCCATCTTGACCAAAATTCTGTCTTGACCATTTTTAATCTCAAGCCCTCTATATGTGATGTGGTACCTACATGATCAAAGAGAAGTGTCTATAATAATGTTGTTCAGTTGGAAGTAAGGGAGCAGAATGTGGGTAGGTCATCCCTGAGTCCCACTAACACATTCTCTGACTTAATGTCCTACCTTCATCTACCAGCCATGGCCTTAAGGGCTAAAAGAAAATATTTTGAAAACTTTGCAACAAGGTAGTTTTCCAAGGTACACTCAGATGCTTTGAAGACTCTCCATATCCAATGACATAAAGGAATATGGAAAATATCATTAGAGTCTAATTTACAATCTTGAACTCAATAGGACCTATATTCTTTCATTGTACATTTAGTCTTGAAAGTACCTGGGTAAGCTAATTTAAAAAATCTGCTGGATTTAAACATAAAAGTAACTTTATTTTATTTACACCTGCTCTTTAAACCTGCTTCTAGTGAGAGAAGGGTCATAGAGAAAACCTCTTTTCTTCTGGGAATCTGAATAAAAATTTGATAAATTCCAAACATTTTACAAATATGTTTACTGTAACTTGTATATACATGTAAAAATGTTAGCATGTATAAGTATACATCATATAAGTTCAAGATCCACAAACCAAATTGAAGTATAGACTATTATCAGGAAAATAAGAGTGACTATGAGGGCAGTCCCAGGAAAATCATCAGAGATTCCTTGTATTCTTAACCTGGGTTCTGTAACTTTTCATGATTAAAAACTTCTCAATCTGTTGTGTGATTTTGGCTAATTTCTGTTTTTCTATTCCTTAAAACAACTTTATTGAGGTGTAGTTTACATACTATACAATTCACTCATTTAAAGGATTTAGCATACAGATGACTCTTGAACAACACACGTTTTCAATAAATATACAATCTGCCCTCCATATCCCCAGGTTTCACATCTGCAGATTCAACAAACTACAGATTAGAAACTACTTTTGATCCACCACTGGAAATCAGAGGCACAGGGATTATTGTAGTTAAGTTTTGGGGGAGTCAAAAAGTTGTACATGGATTTTCAGTGGCATGGTGGTTGACGCCCCTAACCCCCAATTTGTTCAAGGATCAACTGTATTCTCAGGTATAAATCCATTACCACAGTCAATTTTAATTATCATCCTCCTATTCCCTTACTACTTTCCTCTCCTCTAGTCCAAAGTAACCACTAACCTTTTTGTCTCTATAAATTATTCTGAAGTTTCATATGAATACAATCATATGGCACAATATCTTCTGTGAATGATCTGTCACTTACCACAATGTTTTAAAAGTTCATTCGTGTTGCAGCATGAGTCACTACTTCATTCCTTCTATAACTAAATAGTAGTCCATTGAATGGATATGCTACATTTTATCTACTCATTCATCTATTGACAGACATTTGAATTGTTTTCATTTTTGGCTGTCATAAATAATGCTGCTATAAACATTGTGTGCAATTTATTTGGATCTGAATATACCTTAGGCCATACCATAGGCTCTACTTATCTTCTTTCTCTTACAGTTATTTGTATCATAGATTTTCAATAACACAAACTAATTTTGTCCCTTCATACTCAGGAGTGGTAATAGTGTCCTTTTCTTGCTAGTTCTGGGGGTGTTTTACCAAGTTTTATTGGTTTTACTCATTGCTGTTCACAAATTTGTCAATATTTTATTAATCTTTCCTCAAACTTCTTACTTGACTATACCAACTTTTTCCATCAAAAACTCTGCTTAATACATAGCCTTTTAAAGTTTGAGGTGAAAGCAACAGAAAGAGCCTTTCCTTCCTATTTTGGAGGAAACTTTATTCAATATTCTTAAACAGCTCTTTCAAAAATACTCTTTGTAAAATCCTTCTTCATTCCAAATCTTTGACCTCTTGCTCTTTCATAATTCCCTTTTTTAAACTAAATTGATTGGAATAACATTGGCTTATAACATTATATAAATTTCACTCATACAACTTTATAATGCAACAGCTGTATACTCAATTGTGTGTACACCACTATAAGTCTAGACTTCTTCATTACCACATATTTGACCCCCTTAATCCTCTTTTTTCTCCCTCCACCTCTTTACCCTTAGTAACAACCATTATGATGTCTGTATATATGAATTTGTTCACTTTGGTTGAGGCTTTTTGTTCTATATTCCACATATAAGTGAAATCCTATAGTTATTGTTTTTTTTCATCTGACTTGGTTGACTTAGCATGATATTTCAAGGTCCACCCATGTTGCAAATGACAGTATTTCATCCTTTCTTATAGCTGAATAGTAGTCCATTGTATATATGTGTCAATTTTTTATTCAATCATGCATGGAAGAACACTTATGTTGCTTCCATGTTTTGGCTCTGCGGAGCACCTGAAGCCAAGCTGTATTGACTCCGTCTTTCCCTTGGACCCTTCAGCTGCGAAGAAAGGGGGGGTCTGCTGCATGGGCAACAGCAGACCCTCCATATCACCCTGCCCAGGCTCTGTAGCTTCAGCTTCACTGGAGAGGACACTCCAGCGTCATCGCAAGATGTCGATTCAACACGGGAGGAGACAGATACCGTGTCACTCCCGAGTCGGACTGCACAGCCATTCTCGGCGGTGCAGATAGACTCTTAAGAAGCTACACCATCGTCTCTCGAGATGGACGTGCATGGGCAACAGCAGACCCTCCATATCACCCTGCCCAGGCTCTGTAGCTTCAGCTTCACTGGAGAGGACACTCCAGCGTCATCGCAAGATGTCGATTTAACACGGGAGGAGACAGATACCGTGTCACTCCCGAGTCGGACTGCACAGCCATTTTCGGCGGTGCAGATAGACTCTTAAGAAGCTACACCATCGTCTCTCGAGACGGACGGCTGCCGACGACATATAAGTGTTTTCAATTTTTTCAATAGATACCCAGAAAAGGGTTTTCTGGGTCATATGGAAGCTCTATTCTTAATTTTTTTTAGTGACCTCCATAATGTTTTCCATAGTGGCTGTACTATTTTACATTCCTGCTAGCAGGGTATAGGTTCCTTTTTCTTCACATACTCTCCAATTCTTGATCCTTAACAATTCTTAAAGTCAGTGACAATTACCCATTTATGTTATAGTATTTTACATTGTAAATTCCTTAAATGTCGTCAGTCTCACACATTATTTTATTTCCATATAACTATGTATTGCCACATTTAATACTTGCAATGTAGCATCTCACATAATATAACTTTGTTCACTGCTACATTTTATTGATCTAAATTGCTTAGCTACTATATTCATTCTTATGGAAAAAAGTCTATTATGCATTTTCTATTGAATTTTGAATTAATTTATTTTTATGTGGTTGGGAAGCATCATGGGCTTTGATTTTAAATTGTATTTAATGAGGAAGACATTATTCTATAATTTCTAGCTTTAAAGTAACTTTATAATTCAACAATTTTACTAGACTTCAAAATTTCCTCAGACATTTTTTTCTGCTCTCATCTCTCACATGTGTTGGTAACCGGGAAAGAATAACACAAATTTTCCCTAAATTTATTTCACTATTAATGTAAAGAAAGCTTCTTTTGAACTCTTTAGTGCTTAGAATGTTTTACTTATTCCCAAAGATTCAGTGCACATAGTCATTTACAGAGCAGGTTGACAGCTACTTATCTTCATTTATTTTCTTATTTTTTTAATCATTATTTTTCTTTTATTTTTTGGTTTTTCAATTACAATTGTCCCATTTTCCCCCATTGCTCCCCACACCCAGCCCATCCCTTCTCCCACAATCATATACCTCTCCGTTGTCCATGTCCATGAGTCATTTATACACGTTCCTTGACTAGACCCTTCTCTTACTTATTTTCATAGTACATGATCTCTTCTCTTTTATTTAGTCAGAGTTTTGGTGGTTGAAATTTCTGTGAGTTCTGTGATATTTTCCTATGCTGAAACTTAAAGAATTGTTATCATTTTGACTGAATCTTATTAGCCTCAGTCACCTATTTCACAATAATACTATTATGGAAATCTCAAGAAATACATAAATTATAATGTTTATTGTGAATTTGTTTAATCCAATATAAATAGTTTATTGATGTTTACTTCAAAAGTTGTACATTCAGCTTAATAAAATAAAATAAAACTAACCTGAAATTTGGCTAAAAAGCTTTCAATGGAGTTTTTAAAGGATGATTCAGTGCAATAGAGAAGACCAAAACAGAAAATCAAAGGAGATAGACAACAGTATGTGTAAACAACATGTCAATAAATTAATTAGTTTTAAAGAATAACAGAAATAAGGTATGCTATAAAAGAAAGTAGAAGTGAACAAACTACGAATATTAAAATGCTGCATGAACATGTGCATGATCATAAATATAAACATCATCTGCTGCCTAGGCTTTGTTGCCACTTTTCATCAGAAAAGTAATCCTATTGGAAAATTTGTGCACTTAAATTTTGTATTGATTTAACCTTTATTGTATTTCTTCCATTACCATTTACTCCCCATATACCCACTTCCACAGCAATCACTACACTGTTGTCCATGTTATGAGTGCTTTTTCTTTATTTTTCAATCCCTCCCTCACCTCCCCCTCTATGCTAGCTGTCATCATGCTCTCCATCTATGAGTCTGTCCCCATTTTCTGTTATTTCAATTTGGTCACTAGATTATACATACAAGTGAAGTCATATATCCACTTAAATTTCAAGTTATGTGATACATTTGCACAATGGAACATTATGCAGTTGTAAAAAAAAAGAAAAGAAAAATAAGGAAATCTTACTCTTCGTGACAGCATAGATAGACCCTGGGAGTATTATACTAAGTAAAATAAGCCAGTTGGTAAAAGGCAAATACGATATGATCTCACTTACACGTGGAATCTAATAAACAAAATAAATTGATGGGATACGTGGGACAGACTGACAGCTGTCAGAATGGAGGAAGAGGGAGATAGATAAAAGAAAGTGAAAAGATTAGTCAAAGAACATATATACATAACACATATACAGAGACAACAGTGTGGCGATGGCCAGAGGGATAGGGGTGGCAACAGAAAGGGGGAGGTAGGCAAAGAAGGAGACATCTGTAATAATGTCAACAAAAATAAAGTAAAATAATAATTAAGATGGCAAAAAATTTAAGTTTTGTGAAAGGTAAGGCTTTGTGATTATCATAAAAATCTGTGAGGGATATGATGTTTGTTTCTTTTGAATACTAGGACAGCCCCTTTGCTGACACAACATGAAGTGCATGGCTTTCTTTAACATCTGGAAAGAAACAAAGCAATGTTCAAACACACAAACCACTGATTTTACCTCCTCATTCCTTCCCTCTCTAATGTCCCACAGCCATTCCCTAAGGATGAATTCCCATACCATGAATTACTTAATCAATGGATATAAACAATGTTTACTCTTTTACTTTATATTGTCAGATTGCCTTCCACAAAGAAAGAAAAAACATGTTATCAATACAAAGCTCCATCTGCAATATATGAGTACTCATTTTAGTACATTTATCAAAATCTACTATTATCAGCTTTGATATTTATGTTAATTTACTATCACAATAGCATACCTCTTTTTATTTCATTTCTTTGGTTAACATTACAGTTAGTTTTTTTAGTAAATTTGTTATTAATTTTATATCCTCTTTTATGATTGATCTTTTAATACATTTTATTTTATGTCAGTGTTTTCTTCTGATTTATCTTTAATATTTCTTAGTACATGAAAGATATAAACCATTTTTCCATCATATATCAAAATACTTTTCTCAGTATATTAGTGTATTATAATATTTCTACTTTGAATTCCTTCCTTTACATTTGATTAAACAGATTTTCCCCATGAGAATGATAAATAAATATTCAACTCACTTTAATCTAGTTTCTTTTATTAAACTATTATTTTTATTATTTTAATATTTAAACTAACAGAATATATGAAGATATGCAATATCAGGCAAACATTTGAAAATAATTTTATTTTTCAAATAGCTGGCAACTTTGGTATCAACTTTTTTGAGTGTAGAATTTGGTACACAGTGGGTGCTCAATAAGTGCTTATTATTATAGAAACCACAAAGCTTTAGAGACCTCTATATATATCATTTTGTTTTACAAATAATTTATTTATTTATTCATTTGTTTTGTTTATTTATATTTTAGAGAGAAGGGAAAGGAGATAGAGAGGGGGAGAAACATCACTGTGTGGTTGCCTCTCACTCGCGCCCCCAACTAGGGACCTGACATGCAACCTAGTCATGTGCCCTGACTGGGAATTGAATCAGCAACACTTGGCTCAAAGGCCGACGCTCAATCCACTGAGCCACAGCAGCCAGTGTCTCTATATATCTTTTTGGAGCTGTTTTCTTGCAACCCAGCACTTTGTATTGGAGAAAAGCTTACAGTTGGAAGTCAACAAGTTTCACATCCTTTAAAAGCTCAATTGAGTAAATGACTTGAAGATTTAAAACACAATAAAACTGCAAACAGATAATATAAATTGTATTTTTTCAATATTTACCTGGGTACCAGGCAGAAAATATAATTCTTAAAAGATGCTTAATTTCAATAAAGTCTGGAGGTAGTCTCAGAGGAAATTTACATGGTTTTTTAATTTTCAATTTTTCAGATATAATAGTACAGAAAGCAGGTACCTTATTTTCTTTAATCTGGCCTTTTATTTTGGTTTTTTCCCTTCGACTAAAAATGACTTCATGTGGGGCCCTAACTCACCCACCTCCCTCTCCCTTGCTTAATCATTAAGCCCTCAGGACAATAAGGTTCTGGTAAGCATTCAGTAGTCTTAACAAGAAAACCTCAGGTCTGTTCTATGAAACTAGAGATGACATCTAGATATCAGCTGTGTTCAGGTCCAGAATTAGCTCACTAATTTCATCCTTGCAAAACCAGAAGTATTGCCCAGGCTGGTGTAGCTCAGTTGGTGGGAGCCTCATCCCATAAACTGAAAGATCGTGGTTTGATTCCCAGTCAGGGCACGGATTTAGTCCCCTGTCAGAATGCATACGAGAAGCAAGTGATCCATGTTTCTCTCCTTACCTCCCTTCCCCTGTGTCTAATTATGTCCTCAATTGAGGATTAAAACAAACAAAAACAAACAAAAAACAGAGGAAGAGAACAGATGCAATAATCAACTATTCCTTACCATACTGCTGATTATAAGTAGAGACCATGACTATGACCATGGCCCTAACTCTCTTAGCTCACATGATTAATGATTTTTCCCTTATATAACCTATCTCCTAGAAGCCGTTGGGAAGCCCAGTCATTGAGCATTAACTCACCTGTGATGCTGGGCATGGCACCATCTCCTTAATAAATTCTTACTTTCTTGGTTGTTAACTCCTGTTCATGCCTTATTGGGCTTTGATGTGCTGTGCACAGGCAAATGAAGCCCTTCAGTCCAGCACCACAAAAACTCCATAAAAGGAGTAAAGAAGGTGTGTGTGTGTGTGTGTGTGTGTGTGTGTGACAACTGTGATGCAGAGAAAGACTAGAAATAGTAGAATCAAAGAGCCATGAAAAACTTCCTTTAGCCACTCACCAATTTTCCCATAGTTCTAACCAGGAAAGCAAATTCTATCTCCCATCTGAGGCCCCAGAGAACCCAAAACATTGCATAGTCTCCAGGCCTCCAAGTTTCTCATGTTTTTTGCCCATCAGTCAGATGTTGTGTTATCAAGATACCAGAAGTTAGCTCTATAGAACAAAGCATTAGAATTAAATGAAGATATGTTAAAGTTCCCCTCCTTGATCATTAATAATCTAGAACATTAAACTAACAGAGGTAAGGAGGAAAGACAGCTAGAAACAGAGAAGAATGAGACAAAATAAGAGGACTATGCACTTACTGGCTCCTGGCACCCACAGGTCTTGACCCAAATGTTCTGGCAGAAGTCGTTCACATTTAGCAGTCTGGAAAGGTTTTAGGAAGCTTTATTATTCATGTTGTAATTGGCTTCTTAAGAATATCAAGAGATTCTAAGTTTTCATGACCCACAGTCATAGCAGTTTGGGATATTTTTGTATCATATCCTTTCAACTGAGAACTGTGAACTCAAAGTTTATTCCTTGGAGCATTACAGTACCCCCCACCTTCACTCCCCTTTATAGTACTTCAATAGGCCGCTTTCCCTGAAGTTCAAGAGCAGTCATATACCGGTGTCATTTATAGACCCTTAGGCTGAAGTTCATGCAGGAGTTCATGTAGTTTACCCTTAGGAAAAGCTGTCATAACTGTTAGTTAAACATTTGGGTAACCTGCATGAAACTTCATTGTTTGTCTTCGTATGACTTTGTAAGCTTATTTGAGGCACCATTAGTTTATTTTACACTTTCTGATGATTAAGGATCATCATAAGGGCAATGGAGCTCCTGGATGATGGTCAGGATCTTACAAAGCTCTTTCATTACTATCTCTGTAAAATTTGCCACTATGCAGCTATATAAAATCCATCTACAAATGTTTAAATAAACCCTAAAACTTTAGTTCTTTCCATAGCCCACCTTTAAAATCTTGCCAGGATTATGGGTTTGACAGGTAGAGCATGTGCCAGAAGGAGCCTCAGCAATTTGGAGTGAAATTGCCCTATTAATGCTGGCTTAACACTATAGTCTCCCCCACCCCTTTCTGCTACAGTGATAAAATTGAACTGTTCTGCAAATGGATTGTTAGTCAGCATTATCATAATAAGAAAGAATAAAATTCTTCTTGAGGAATAACAATTCATTTGTAAGAATGTAATCAATGATTTCCCTGTGTATAAGAACAACTTAGAAACTGAGACCATCAAAACATTTCAGGGCTTTTTGCTTTATAATGTGAAGCTTATGACATTGTTTCTGATCTCAAAGTATATTGAAATGGATAAATATTAATTTGTACTAGTCTTTATGTCTTACTGAGATATTTCTTTAAAGCTCAGAAGTATGAAATTATTAAAAATATTTATTTTAATACACTTTATACCAAAATGATGAAGAAATAATTTCTCTTTTGACCTGTCAGCATTTTTCCTTTTATCTTAATTTTGGTAAACAAAGAGTTTACCAAAACTTCAATATTTTCTGTGTATGTGTAACAAATAGATTATTTTATTTTATTTTTTAATTGATTTTAGAGAGAGATGAAAGGGAGAGAGAGAGAGATAGAAAGAGAGGGAGAGAGATGTTTCATCCCATACAAACCCCTGACCAGGGATGGAACCTGCAATTCAGGTATGTGTCCTGACTAGGACTTGAACTTGAAACCCTTTGGTGTACCAAACAGCACTCCAAACAACTGAGCTACCTGGCCAAGACACAAATATATATTTTTAAAATGTAAATAACCTTTATTTCTATTTTAAGCCCTCATCAAAGCAGTAACAATAATCTTATCAATGGGAGGCCCTCCCCCTTCCTCAGGGCTATGTCTAGGTTGGTGAGATTTCTGAACTGTTGAACTGAAGAAGAGGGGGAGACATCAGGTCCTTGCATCACTGGTCCTCACAGGGATTCTGAGATGTCCTTTGTCCACTCTGGTGTTTGATGCTGGTGGATCCCTTGTCCACACTTCTGACAGTCTGGACCCTCCAATAATGACAACAGCTTGGCTTGAATTTCAGAGGTGTCTGTGTCTTCCCTGTTGTTCCATGGGGCAGAAATCTCTGTCAGCCTACCCTTCTACGTACATGTATTTCAAGAATCACTTCAGGACTCATTAGAAAAGCAACTAAATCTAATCTCCAAGGCTTTTCCCAGACATGCATCACCGAAGAGTCTTTTCTTCCCTCAAGGGAATGGAGGGAGGCATTATAATCTTATCCTACTTTTCTCTCTCAAAATTAAAAAAAAATTAATGAACTCTAGTTTTTAGAAATTTAAGTTTATAATTGAGCAGATAGTACAAAGACTTCCCCCAAATACCCTTTTTATCATTCAATTGTTTCTACTAATATCTTGCTTTAGTGTGGCATATTTGTTAGAACTCATAAACCGATATTGATATATTACTATTATTAACTCAAATCCATAATTCATATTAGGGTTCATTCTGTTGTACAGTTCTGTGCGTTTTGGCAAATGTCCTGTATCCATTAACTATTATGCAAAACACAAAAGTTAAGTTTAACTAAGTTAAAATTTAAATATCACCAATTCTTTCCCCAGGAAAAATGAACTAGACAAATAAAGTTTTTAATTACCATTAAATGCTTTGAGAAATAAAATCCAATTCAGGTAAGTTTACTTCCTAAAGAGATGATGTAAAAACATACTGCATTTATAAAATTCAAATTTACTACTTAAAAGTAGACTGGGAGAAAATAACACTTATTTAGCTAACTGACTAAAAATCAAACAAAATAATAGTCTTGGATTCTCCAACTTGATTGCAGACTAAACTCTCAGCTAAGTTAGCCTACAAAGATATCAGAAACTTTTAAAATAGCAGCACTTAATGTTAATTCTGAAATATCATCTGCCAGAATTTGCCATGCTAGTTGATGTGTGTTAACTCATACTAACCATTCACTGAAAGAGCTACAGACTATCTATCACTTTTCAGCATGTCTTCCACAATACTCAGCCTTCTTTCCTTTTCCAGAATGATATACATTAAGAGCATCTCTAATTGCTTGTAGGGATGATAACTGATTAATATGATATGGTCAAGTGGATTCTAATTTTTCTGGCCATTTGTTTAAATTGCTTTATTTGTGGGGAGAAGTGTGGGGGAGAGAAAAAAGGTATTGGGCACCCTCTGCTGGTGAACTCACATAAGGAATTTTTAAAAAGGAATTCTGAAAAGATAAAATGACATTTTGGGGCTCTCCACACTTCACCCTCACCTTCCCCAACATCCAGTCACATCTCAGTAAGCAGCTGGACACTGGCAGGAGTCGAGCCAAGGCACTGCTGAATTAGAGAAAATCCATCTGGGAACAACCTGTTTAGTGAGGATAGCGGAGGAAAAGGGGACGAAACGGGATTCCTGACTGGGGCGGCTGCCCGAACTGTGGCTGGAAGTATACAAAGGCTTTTTGGTGACCACAGGCTTCCCCAGAGGGAAGTCAGGAGGAAAGCGGATCTCTGCCCACTGGCAGAGATGGGACTTGACCAGGTGGCATTGGTGCTGGAAGACGGGAGACGGCGTGCTGCAGTGCAAGTGAAAATGTAATTTTTCCTTTGTATTTCTCTTGTGAACTGCAGAGAGGGGGGGAAAGTTTGGGGGTGATAGGACATTCTTGAGGAGCACAGGCACAGAAGTGCACTCGCCCACTCCCCAACTCTCCCCTTGGGTCGTGGGCGTGCATAGGGAAGTGCCCTCATTCACGGGCCCAGGTGCACAGGGCTGTGGGTCCAGGTGCCCCTTGGACACACCCCAACAGACATAAGATCAGTGCCCCAATGGGCGCAGGGAGGGCCCACTGGACACATAGAAGACTGCGCGCAGTCTCCCCTGGCCAGCTCTAGTGGGCGCCAGGCCGGAGTGCAGAGCACTTGCTCAGGCTCTGCTCGTGCCCGCCCAGGTGGGCATAGGAACAGTGGGCGGCTGTGGCGTGGGAACAGCAGGAAGTAGCGACTCACAGACACTCACTTCTACTGAGCACAAGTGTCTGGGACCCAGCACTGGGAGGCAAGAGACCAACTCCCGGAGCACGGCAGGGCAGGCCTGAGGCTAGCTCCCTGGCCACCTCGGGCGCACACAGGTGCACGAGTGCAAAAGCACCTTGCCAGCTTCAATAGGCGCCAATCCCTCACTTCGACTGTGCCCAAGAGTCTGGGGCCTCGCCCTAAGAGGCAAAAGACCAACTCTTGGAACGCAGTGCGGCAGGCCTGAGGCAAACTCTCAGGCCCCTTGCGCGCTCATAGACATGCGTGCAAGGACACCTCGGCTAGCTCCAACAGGTGCCAAAGGAACACACCGTGTGGGAGCACACCACTGCTTCAAGGAACAGGAACCTCTGACCTACCTCATTAGACCAGCTGTGGATACAGAAAAACAAGAAGACACACAAAGGTTGAACTGACATCTCCACAAAATAACTCAAGACAAAGTGGATAGAGTGACTCTCAGTCAACTAGCCAGAAGGAAGATCCTACCAAAGAGCATCTGAAATATAACCAGACAGCATAAACAAATGACATAAAGGGTATCCCAAGAATAACAGGCTCAGGAGATCAAAGAGACTGCACCACTGAAACCCCCAGATCTCCTATAAAAAGTCTCATACTACAGAGGTGGGAAGTCAAAGCAGACAAACCCAAAAAACAAACATAAACAAGAAGAATCCAACATGATAAGATGCAGAAAGAACCTCTCAATGAAAAGAAAAGAGGAATTCCCAGAAAGAGAGGTAGATGGAATAGACATAGCCCAAATGTCAGACACAAAATTCAAAACAACGGTGGTGAAGAAGCTCAATATACTCGACAACCTTAAAAACAACTATGACAACCTCTAAGGAAGGTACCAACAGCTCCAAGAAATTTACAGGGAAGTTATAGAGAACTACACCAACATAAAAAAAAAGACATAGAAACTATCAACAAGAACCAGGAAGAAATGAAGAATGCAATCTCTGAACTGAAAAACACAGTAGAATCAGTCAAAAGCAGACTAAACGAAGCAGAGGATCGGATTAGTGAGTTAGAGGCTAATGTAGAAAAAAATTCTCAGACGATACAGCAAAATGAAAAAAGATTGAACAAGTATGAAGAAGAGGTAAGGGAATTACAGGATAGCATAAGAAAGAACAATATCAGAGTCATTGGAATTAAAGAGGGATCAGAAGAACAAGGAATAGATAAACTGATAGGAGAAATAGTGATAGAAAATTTTCCCAACCTGATGAGTGAAAAAGTTATGCAAGTCCAGGAAGAACAGAGAGTTCCAATAAAGCGAAACCCCAAAAAAACCCACTCCAAGGCACATCATAGTTAAAATGGCAACATTCCAAGACAAAGAGAGAATCCAAAAAGCAGCAAGAGAAAAACAGCAAATAACTTACAATGGAGCTCTGATAAGGCTATTGAACAATTTCTCAACAGAAACTCTACAAGCCAAAAGGGAATGGTCAAAAATATTTCAAGCAATGAAAAACAAAGGCCTACAACCAAGAATACTCTACCCAGCAAGGCTCTTATTCAAATGGAAGGTGAAATAAGCAGTTTCTCAGACAAAGGAAGACTAAAAAAAATACATCTCCACCAAATGAGCATTGCCAGAGATGCTAAAGGGAGTGTTCTAAGAAAAAGGAGGAGAAAAAAAAAGAGTAGAGGAACAGACGTACAAAGGGAAATGAATAAATACATGTCAATAATAACCTTAAATGTAAATGGATTAAATGTTCTAATTAAAAGACATAGGATAATGGAATTGATAAGAAAACAGGACCCACATATTTGTTGTCTACAAGAAACACACCTTAAAACAAAAGATTTACATAGACAGAAAGTAAAAGGATTAAAAAAAAAAAATCCAAACAAATGGACTTGAAAAAGAGGCTGGGGTAGCAGTCCTCATATCAAACATAACAGATTTCAAAGCAAGGGCAATAAAAAGAGACAAAGAAGGGCATTTCATGGACTTCCGGCCAAGATGGAGGCTTAGACGGACAAGCTCGGTCTCCCTCTACAACTAGAGAGGAATACAACTACTTCAAAACAAAAGATAACTAGAAATTCCAGAAAATAAAACTATACAGAAGCCCAACATATGAAGTTATAAACCAGCGGCGCCCTTTGGGCAGGTAGGAAGAGCGAAAGTTGGTGGTGCTGTTTGCGGTCGCACCAGGGACAGCGCCAGGGAGAACAATCCCAGCGGCAGGGAGGACAATCGCGGCTGCAGTTGAACCCTGGCAGCTTGCAACCTCAACACTGGGGAAAGCAGCTACCACATCGTCTTGAACAGTGAGGCCCAGAGGGCAGGAGGACGGATCCCGGTCTCCTAGTGGAATAACTGTTTGAGTCCATCTTGGACCCCTGCCCCCACACAATGCGCCACAGCGCTGTGAAATAGGTTGCAGATAGGCACCAGTCGCTGGGTTGTGACGACAAAGCACCACAGCGCAGCGAGAAAGGTTGCGGAACAGCACCGATCGCTGGGTTGTGACCACAAAGCACCACAGCGCGGCGAGAAAGGTTGCTGGACCACCGCCAGTCGCTGGGTTGTGACGACAAAGGGCCACAGCGCAGCGAGAAAGGTTGCGGAACAGCGCCGATCGCTGGGTTGTGACCACAAAGCACCCCAGCGCGGCGAGAAAGGTTGCTGCACCACCGCCGGTCGCTGGGTTGTGACGACAAAGGGCCACAGCGCAGCGAGAAAGGTTGCGGATTGCCGCCGGTCGCTGGGTCGTGACGAGTACACAGGCACTGCCCCCTATAGCCGGCCCAAGAAAACAAAACGCATCTGTCAAAATGAGGCAGACAACTATAGAAATCCCAAGACAGATGGTGAGGAAATAAAATCCAGAGTTCAAATCAACAAACCAGAACACAGAGAAGGAACAAACAGTCAACCAGTGCAGAGAGAGGAAACAGAAAGCAAGGAAAATGATGAGTGGATCAGAAACCTCTGGGACAACTATAAAAGGCCCAACATAAGAATCATTGGTTTGCCAGAGGGTGAAGAAGATGAACTAGAAATTGAAAAATTAAGTGAAAATATAATAAAGCAGAACTTCCCAAACTTGGGGAAGGAAATAGACTTACAGGTCCAGGAAGCACAGAGAATTCCAAAACAACTGGACCCAGGGAGAACCACTCCAAGACACATTATAATCAAAATGTCAAAAGTTAAAGATAAAGAGAGAATCTTAAAAGCAGCAAGAGAGAAGAAAAGAATCATGTACAAAGGGATCCCAATTAGACTATCAGCTGACTTCTCAAGGGAGACCCTGCAGGCAAGAAGGGACTGGCAAGAAATATTCAAAGTAATGAAAATCCAAAACGTACAACCACGAATACTCTATCCAATGAAAATGTCATTCAGAATAGAAGGGCAGAGAAAGTGTTTCCAGGACAAAACAAAACTGAAAGAATTCATTAGATCCAAACCACTGTTATATGAGGTGTTAAAGGGACTGGTTTAGAAAAAGGAGAATCAAAACTATGAAATCTAAAATGAAAACTGCATCACAAGAAACAACAGAAGCTAGGGAATTGAAACAAAGGCAAACTAAACAGGCAATGAGAGTGGAAAAAGAACTATAGGTATGGGGAACATATTGGGGGGAGGTCAGCAGAGAGGGGGAAGGGGGAGAGGGAAGGAGATGATATAGGAATTAAGGATCATGGTAGGAGGGAATGGAATAGACAGAGAGAGGTTGAGAAGAACTATATGCACAACTAATGGACATGCTCTAAAAGAGGGGGACAACTGGAGGGAGGGGGGACACCGGGTGGAGGGGATAAGAGGGAAGGGAAATTGGGACAAATGTAACATTATAATCAATAAAACACATTAAAAAAAAAGAAGGACATTTCATAATACTTAAAGGAACAATCCATCAAGAAGATATAATACTGATAAACATATATGCACCCAACATAGGAGCATCCAAATACATAAAGAAAATTCTAGAAGATCACAAGAAAGATATTAACAACAACACACTCATAGTTGGGGACTTCAACAATCCATTATCAACAATAGGGAGATCATCGAACCAAAGAAACACCAAGGATATACAGGCATTGAACAACACACTAAACCACATAAACATAACTGATATATATACAAATTTTCAACACAAAGAAGCAAAATATACATTTTTTTCAAATGCACACGGGACATTTTCAAAGACAGACCACATGCTAGGATAGAAAAGAAGACTCAACAAATTCAGGAAAATTGAAATCATATCAAACCACTTTTCAGACCACAATGCCTTGAAACTAAATATCAACCTCAGAGAAAAAAATCAAACACACCCAAACTCATGGAGAATGAATAACCTGCTATTAAATAATTAATGGGTAAAAATGACATCAAGGAAGAAATCAAGAAATTTCTAGAAACTAATGAAAATGAACACGCAACAGCACAAAACCAATGGGACACAGCAAAAGCAGTCCTAAGATGAAAGTTCATAGCAATACAGGCATATCTGAAAAGGATAGAAGAATCTCAAATAAAATATCTAATACTAAAGCTACAAGAACTAGAACAACAAAAACAAACAAAGCCTAGGGCAAAAAAGAAGGAAGGAAATCATCAAGATCAAAGCAGAATTAAATGACATAGAGACTAAACAAACAATTCAAAAAATCAACAAAACTAGGAGCTGGTTCTTTGAAAAAATAAACAAAATTGACAAGCCTCTAGCCATGCTCATCAAGAAGAAAAGAGAGACGACCCAAATAAACAAAATCAGAAATGAAAGAGGAGAAATCATGACTGAGACCTCAGAAATACAAAGGATTGTAAGGTGTTACTACAAACAATTGTATAGCAAAAAATTTGAGAACCTAGTAGAAATGGACAAATTTCTAGAAACATATAACCTTCCAAAACTAAATCAAGAAGAAGTAGAAAGTCTCAACAGAACAATAACAAAGAAGGAAATTGAAACAGTAATCAAAAATCTTCCTGCACACAAAAGCCCTGGGCCGGATGGCTTCACAGGCGAATTTTACAAAACATTTAGGGAAGAACTAACTCTTACCCTCCTCAAACTATTCCAAAAAAATCCAAGAAGAGGGAAAAGTCCCAAACTCGTTCTATGAAGCCAGTATTATCCTAATCGCCAAACCAGGTCAAGACACAACAAAGAAAGAAAACTACAGGCCAATATCACTGATGAACATAGGTGCTAAAATTCTCAATAAAATATTGGCAAACAGGATCCAGCAATACATCAAAAAGATCGTACACCACGATCAAGTGGGATTCATCCCAGAGATGCAAGGATGCTTTAATATTCACAAATCAATAAATGTAATACATCACCTAAACAAAATGAAAGACAAAAATCACATGATCATATCAATAGATGCAGAAAAAGCATTTGATAAAGTACAACATTCATTTATGATGAAAACACTCAGCAAAATGGGAATAGAGGGAGCATATCTCAACATAATTAAGACTATATATGAGAAGCCTGAAGCCAACATCATACTCAATGGACAAAAACTGAAAGCATTCCCCCTGAAATCAGGAACTGACAAGGCTGTCCACTCTCTCCAGTCCTCTTCAACATAGTGTTGGAAGTCCTAGCCACAGCAATCAGAGAAGACAAAGAAATAAAAGGCATCCAAATTGGGAAAGAAGAAATAAAACTATCACTATATGCAGATGACATGATAGTATACCTAGAAAACTCTATGAACTCCACTAAAAGACTACTCGATATAATAAGTGAATTGGCAAAATAGCAGGTTACAAAATAAATATACAGAAATCCAAGGCATTTCTCTACACCAACAATAAAATATCAGAGACAGAGACAAAAAAGAAAATACTATTTACTATAGCAACAAGAAAAATAAAGTACCCAGGAGTAAACTTAACCAAAGAGATAAAAGACCTGTACACTGAAAATTACACAACATTGAATAAAGAAATTAAGGAAGATACAAATAAATGGAAGCAAATACCATGTTCTTGGATGGGAAGAATCAACATCATCAAATCGGCAATACAATCCAAAGCAATTTACAGATTCAATGCAATTCCTATTAAAATACCAATGACATATTTCACAGACCTAGAATAAATACTCCAAAAATTCATATGGAACCAAAAAAAGACCCCGAATAGCAAAAGCAATCTTGAAACAGAAGAACACAGCAGGAGGAATCATGATACCATACATCAAACTATACTACAAAGCCACTGTGGTCAAAACAGTCTGGTACTGGCATAAGAACAGACATATAGATCAGTAGAACAGAATAGAGAGCCCAGAATAAACCCAGGATTCTATGGTCAACTAATATTTGGTAAAGGAGGAAGGAACATAAAATGGAGTGAGAAGAGCCTCTTTAACAAATGGTGCTGGGAGAACTCGACGGGGATGTGCAAAAAAATGAAACTAGACCACCAACTTACGCCACACACAAGAATAAACTCAAAATGGATCAAAGACTTAAATGTAAGCCGTGACACCATAAAAGTCCAAGAGGAAAACATAGACAGGAAAATTTCAGATATCCCACGTAACAATATCTTCACGGATACATCTCCTAAGGCAAGAGAAATAAAGGAAAAAATAAACAAATGAGACTACATCAAACTAAAGAGTTTCTGCTCAGCAAAAGAAAGCATCAGCAAGATGAAAAGAAAACCAACCATATGGGAAAACATATTTGCCAATGATATCACAGAGAGGGGATTGATCTCCAAAATATATAAAGAGCTTATACGACTCAACATCAAGAAAACAGACAACCCAATTAAAAAATGGGCTAAGGACCTGAACAAACACTTCTCTAAACAGGACATACAGAAGGTCCATAGACACATAAAAAATTGCTCAACATCATTGGACATCAGGAGACACAAATTAAAACCACAATGAGATACCACTTTACACCAGTCACAATGGCCATCATCAACAAATCAACAAACAACAAATGCTGGCGAGGATGTGGAGAAACGGGAACCCTAATGCACTCTTGGTGGGAATGCAGACTGGTGCAGCCACTATGGAAAACAGTATGGAATTACCTCAAAAAACTAAAAATGGAACTGCCTTTTGAACCAGCGATTCCACTGCTAGGATTATACCCGAAAAATCCTAAAAACCTAATTCAAAAAAACTTATGCACCCCTATGTTCATAGCAGCCCTGTTTACAATAGCTAAGTACTGGAAACAGCTTAAATGCCCATCTGTAGATGAGTGGGTCAAAAAACTGTGGTACATTTACAGAATGGAATACTATGTAGCAGAAAGAAAGAAGGAACTCCTGCCATTTGCGACAACATGGATGGAACTAGAGAGAATTATGCTTAGTGAAATAAGCCAGGCAAAGAAAGAAAAATATCATATATCACCTAATACAGGAAACTAAAGAGCAACACAAACAAACGAACTAAATAGGACAAAGAGTAGAATAGTAGTCAATAGGGGGGAGGGAGGAGGGAGAGAAGGGGGATAAGTAAGGGAAGGGTCTAGTCAAGGAACGTGTATGAATGACTCATGGACATGGACAACGGAGAGGGATATGATTGTGGGAGAAGGGGTGGGCTGGGTGGGAAGGAGCAATGGAGGAAAAATGGGACAACTGTAATTGAAAAACCAAATAATAAAAAATAAATTTAAAAAATAAAAGCATTACAGGTTCAGGACTCAGAAACATAAGGACCTATACTTCATGTTTGTAGGGAAGAAAAATGAAGACTGGGTGAGAGTATAGCTATGAAATACAGTGAAGTTGATAGTCGGGTTTTTTTTTCAGCTTCATTGAGTATAATTAACAAACACAATTGTAATATATTTACAGTGTAAATTATTATTTAATATATGTTTACATTGTTGTTGGCAGCCGTCCGTCTCGAGAGACGATGGTGTAGCTTCTTAAGAGTCTATCTGCACCGCCGAGAATGGCTGTGCAGTCCGACTCGGGAGTGACATGGTATCTGTCTCCTCCCATGTTGAATCGACATCTTGCGATGACGCTGAAGCTACAGAGCCTGGGCAGGGTGATATGGAGGGTCTGCTGTTGCCCATGCAGCAGACCCCCCCTCTCTTCGCAGCTGAAGGATCCAAGGGAAAGATGGAGTCAATACAGCTTGGCTTCAGGTGCGCCGCAGGAGTTGCCGGTGTTGACTACAACGTCAAACTGCCTTAGGGACTCCGGCTCCGGATTTTCTGTCGGGGTTTACTCCCTTAGCCTTTCCCCTGAAGAGGTATGCCGCAAGGCAGCGGAGGTTTTTTGGAATCAGAGTTTTCCTTCTCTGAGAGAGCACTAATAACATAAGCCTTTCTAGGCTGACTTCTGAAGGGAATTTGTCGTACCCTGGAGGTGAATAGCTGATCCAGCCCCCAAGTCCTGCCTGTGCAGCCCTGACCTAGACAGAGGACTTCCCTTCTCCCATTGTGTCTCCTGCCTTTAAAACTGAATAAGGCTCAGCCTCCAGGTCAGCAGGGAGAACAGGATGAGCTTTCTGGAGGGTGAGAACCTGGAGGTTGGGGTGGGAGGCAGAGCTAGGAGGCGCTGAGGAAAGGGGTGCCCCCTAACAAAGGCCATGTAGACATATCTTCACTTTGGGAAATTACCAGCTTGGAAAACAAGTTCTAATTGTATTTTGGTTCACCTGGAATGCTTTTAGAAAATGCAAAGATTTGCTTCCAAATCAAACAGATTCACTGGGTACTTCTTGAGTGATCAAAAAATTGGATTTAAATAATGAGTCAGTAAAAAAAAAAAAAATCTGAGTTCAGGGTTGAACTTTTTCAGGTGGAGGGTTTTGATTCACTGGTTCTATTCAAGTCCCTGTTGTTCAGCTCAACTCAATGAGCATTTATTTAGAGCCTAGTTTGTTCCAGGAATGGGAGTGGAACAGTCTCGAGGAAATTCGGCTCTGCTGGAGAAGGAGACAACCAAATCTTACTCCCCAAGAACAAAACTCCCAGGAACCCCAACAGGAAACCATGAGTTCTGGGTGAGACTGGTCACAGGGAAGGGACGTGTGGGTTTCAGGACTAAATGCTGAGTGATGAGGAGTTCCCAGGCAGTGGGTGCTGAGAAAGCGGAACAGGAAGGTCAGAGAAGCTGTGGAGTACACACGCAGACAGACAGGGGAAGGGAGCAAGGGGTGGTTTGGTCTGTGGAGGCCAGTGGGCTTGGAGAGGCATTCAGAGGACACCAGGAGGACTCCTGCTGGGCCTCTGTGCTCCAGAGCTCTGTCCCCACCTCTGCAAGAGGTAAATAAATCCCCTGGGCAGAAAGAATGGCGTTATGTTTATTCCTTCATTTATCTGTTTGTTTTAACATAAGTCACATACTGCCATACAATTCATTTATTCAAAGTGTTCAGTCAAATAGTTTTTAGAATATTCAATTAAAGTGAGACGAGCTAGTCAGCCAGGACAAACTGAATAGGGAAACTGAGACAGACACAGTCAAACAAGCAGTTTGCAGCCATCTAGGAAATCCTATCTTCCCTAACCCAAGGCCACTAAAGAGTAAATGGTTTGCACTTCTCTCAAACCAGAGGGTAGATAGCAGAAATCCATTTGGAGCCATATGCCCACCACACCCAAGGGCAGATGAAGTTAAGGGAATAAATCTCGTTTTGGCACATCAGGATAAAGCTGATAACTACTTTATTGAGATTCTCCCCTAAGACCTCTCCTAAACCCCCATCCATTAAAACCCCTCCAAACAAAGGCCCTGAGTGCTCTCTCCCTCCTGGGAGCAGGCCCATGCTCTCCCTTCCTCCTGTTCCTCCCCCGCAGGTGTGCATCTCCTAAACTCTAAGGGACCCTACGAGGCTTGCAACCGGGGAGCAATGGGCAAGGGCTGCTCATCCCGGGCTTACCCCCAACCCCATCCCCAAAACCCCCTTTCTCTGACTTCTCTGAGCCCAGCCTAGGCTCACTTCCCTGTCTAGTGCCTCTCATGTTGATTCTTCTATCCTAGGCCCTTCCTTGTTTCACTGACTCCAGCTTTAATAAACACCCTCTAAAAATTACCTGAATTCATGTTGTGAAATCTTTTCTACATGAAGTCAAGAACCACACACTACCAGCCGGCCCTAGACAGACCCACCCCAGGCCAGGTCCCCTTTCCAGTAACAACAGGGAGGGACAAAAGGAGGTTTACAGTTGTGAGTACATGAAACAGTCCATTCTTATATGTTCATATGGAAAATAATGCAATAATTAATAAATAATAATACAAGAATAAACTTTTGTGGACTCACAACTGTAAATCTACTTTTGCCCCACCCTGTATGTACAACAATCATCACCATCAATTTTAGAACATTTGTATCACCTGAAAAAGATACTCCATATCCTTTTGTTATCACCCTCTTATCTGCACACCCCCACCAAGACCCCAACATCTACCTCAGCCCTAAGAAACCACAAATCTATACTTTCTGTCTGTATTGATTTGCTAGTTGTTGACATTTATAATAAATGGAATCATGCAATGATGTGGCTTTTGCATTTAGCCTCTTTCACTTCTCATAATGTTTTCAAGGACCATCCGTGTTCTAGTATTTATCGGTACTTCACTCCTTTTCATGGCCAAGTAATATTCCATGTGTAGATAGACCCTTTTTTGCTTCTCCACTTGTCATTGATGGGCATTTGGGTTGCTTCCACCCTTTGGCTATTGTCAATAGTGCTGCTCTGGATATTCCTGTAAATTTCCATGCAAAGCAGTCCTGTGATGACTCCCGTGTTACATTGAGGACATATGATTTCCTTCTTTAAAAAAAAAAAAAGTATTTATTTGATACAGTTGTTTTTTAAAAATATTTTACTTATTTACTTTTAGAAAGGGGAAGGGAGAGAGAAAGAGAAGGAGAGAAACATCCATGTGTGAGACACAGCGAGTGGTTGCCTCTCATGTGCCCCCAACTGGGGACCTGGCCCGCAACCCAAGCACGTGTCCTGACTGGGAATCAATTCAGCGACCCTTCAGCTCTCAGGCCAGTGCTCAATCCACTGAGTCACACCAGCCAGGGCTCATTTTTAATTCATACAGTTGATGGCCTGCCCCTGTGCCATGCAGGGCCTGGGGGCAAGGACAAGACAGATGGTCACAAGGTGGGCAGAGCCCTAGCTCACTGTCAGAACATCTCACAAATAAAACACTTTGCAGGTACAATATATATGTATGTACATGGTTACAAGTAACAGCTGGAACATCTCTTTCAAAATGCATTTATGTGCAGAGAACTGGCATTACAAAAACAAACCTAAACCAAGAAACCCAAAGTACAGAATATAATCAACAATAGTCACCACATAATACCTAATGTTTAAGCCTCAGACCTTATTAATTTCATCACTGAAAGTCTGTACCCTTTACCAGCTTCTCCCTATTTCCTTACCCCATGACCTTGGTAGTTACCACTTTACTCTCTATTTTTATGAATTCAACCATTTTTTAAGGTTCCCAAATAAGTGACACCATTCAGTATTCATCTTTGTTTTGCTCTGCTTGGGTTATTTCCTTCAGAATAATGCTCTCCAGGTTCATTCATGTTGTCACAAATGGCAGGATTTCCTTCTTTTTAAGGCTGAATAATATTCTATTTTATGTTTCTTCATTCATCTATCAATGAATGATTTACATTGTTTACTTATCTTAGCCATTGTGAATATTGCTGGAAGTAAGAGGATCCCTTCCTTATTGTAAGGTGCTGGGATGGGAGTGGGATTATGGTAAGAATATGTCTCAGCCTTTCCTACCCATTTTGATGTGGATAATTCTTCAGTCACCTAATGGGTAGGGGTTATTCGACTGGTTTCTGGATTTCTCTGAGGGGAAATTGCTCAGTGTATAGCTGTACATTTGATGCATTTGTGGGAGGAGGGGTATTCAAGAGCCTCATAATCACCATTTTGGTGATATCCAAAAATAAAGCTTATTTGTTTCTGTTTACTAAATTAGTTTGTGCCTGGCTGGGTGGTTCAGTTGATTCATACACCAAAAGGTTGCAGGTTCTATTCTTGGTTAAGGTACATACCTGAGTTGTGGGTTCGATTCCTGATTGGGGACACATAAAAGAAGCAACTGATGAATGTCTCTCTCTCACATCAATGTTCCCTCCCCTCTCTCTTCCCATCCCTCTAAAATCAATAAACATATTCTCATATGAGGATTTTTTAAAATCCATGATAATTTGACTTAATTGTGTCAAGACAGTTTAAAATTTTATTACTTTATTTTATTCATTGTAAACATAGTTGCTTAGCCCTTTTGTAGTTTAGCTTTAAAGAGCACAGCAGATACCATGGCCTGGCATTTTTGGGTGTTAGTGGGAATAGAAGGCTTTTCTTATTTTACATTAGTGGAGTTTGGCTTTGTAGGTCAGCAATCTTTCCCACTACTCAAAATTAGTTTGAGGTGCTCAGAAGTATGAAAAACTTGCCCAAAGCCATAAGCATCAAATAAGGTCAGAAGCTTTCTTAGTAACAAGGACAGCAAACAAAGCATTGCAATTTTAGCAAATAACTTAGTTTTTCTAAGTCTGTAGTTCCCTACTTGTAAAAAATGAGTTAGAGGACATAGGAAACCTATAGGTTTTTAAATTCTGCACACTTATTTTCTTCATTTTGTGTTTTTAAAAGTTAAGATCTGTGTTAAGTGAAAAACCATGTTTGTTTGTATCACTGAAAATTTCTATTTTAAATGGCAATTCTCTTTTTTGCTCAGTGACAGCTGATAGAACTATCTGTTCACTTAATAAGCCATGAAGAACAACCTAAGCTCATACCCAGAGGAAACAGAAAGAGGTCCATTCCATCCTTGCTTGTAACTCAACCCTCCACATACTCTAAGAACAAGCACCACTTAAGAGGGATAATCTCATAGGTTTCTGATGTGCCGCCCCCATTCTAGACAAAGATGTTCCCTGGCATTAGAAAACTAGTGCTCCTAAGTTTCCCACCTCCTTCTTGTCCAACTTTGATTTTATACTCATCCTTTTGGAACACACTTTCCAAATAAATCAAATCCCCCTTGTCAGTAAATGGCACCACCATCCATCAAGAGGCTCCCCACCATACTTAGGAATCAATTTATATTCACTCTCGTTCTGTATCCACATACAATTTGTCAGCAAATCTTGTTGGCTTCTATGACCATAATGAATCTCACATTCACTCATTCATCTTTAGCTCCTTACTACCTCTCTCTCATAAGCCACTGTCATATTTCACTAGAGCTACTAAAGGTGATTCTTACTTGGTCTCTGATTTCAGTCTTACCCCACTCTCCACTTCCTAGTTCATTCTCTCCTTAACAGCAGTTAGAGTGGTTGTCTTCAAAGTAAATGAGATTTTGGTCCTCCCCTGCTTAATTTCCTTTAATCCCTTTCATGGACTTAAAATAAAATCCAAATCCCTTACTCCTATTTGGCCTCCACATACTTATCTAAATTGCTACAGTCCACCTCATCTCACTCCCCACAATTCAGCCACACTAACTTTCTCTTTCTTCCTTAGACAGGACTAACTGTTAAACACCTTTCCTAGCCACTTCTCCTGCTGGAGACAGCCCCGGTCTGCCCCAACTCTTCATTTGGCTGTGCTTTACATCTAGTCTCATCCCTCCTATCAGTGCTTCAGAGCTGTCTTTGACCAGACCCATCATGCTCCCAAACCTTGCCCCCTTCCTGTATCCTTAAACATAGCCCCTTATTTATTCAACTCAGGGTTCATTGCAAGTCCAAACTACCTTGTTAATTTATTTTTTCCCTTGTCTGTTTCCTGCCTCCCCGCCTGCCAGCACCCAGATGGGAAAGAGCCTTGTCTATCTCATTGCAGTGCTGTCTTCCGGAGAACTGGAAAGAGTTGCTGGCATAGAGTAAGCACTCAACAGGATTTTACTCACTGAAGAAATGTAGATACCAAGGAAGATAATTAATTTTAAGGTTCTGTGAGATTCAGAATTATTTAAATCTCAACTATTGTAATTCTTGGAGGTTGATGGAAAATTACCTCTACATATCTATATACATATCTTTGGGTATTTCCTGGGCACACTGGCAGATAGCTCATGTGCCCCTCCTCCAGGGAAAATTTCCATCTTTTTCCCAAGGGTCTCTTCTCAATATGAATTTTATTTTCTGTGTGTTTTCATAACCACTGTTTGCTTTTATTATCAGTCTTACCACGTGGTATTGCTGTTGTTGACATATGTGTGACTTATCTACTAGATAAATTTTTTGATTAAGTAAAAGCCATTTCTTGTTTGTTTCTGAAGGGTTAGGATAGTGTCTAATAAAATATGTATGATAGATAAATGGTGCATAAGCAAAAGTGAGAGTGTGTTACAAATCGTAACTACAGCTTTGTCAATGACAGTATTGTAGGGCACCTAACAAAATTTTTCCTTGAATAATTCAAGTATCATCAAAGTTCATATACAAAGTGTAAATTATCTGATATGATAATCAAAAATTAAATAATACTAAAAGAACATTTACTGTGAGTCTCATCTTAGCAACCTTTTTCATCTCATTTGCTGCATTCATCCATCTTTATTTCCAGGACACCATTCTGATACCTTATGATTCTATGCTTAGAAACCCATGTTTTTGAGGTGTTTGTGAGAACTAAAAAAAACAAAGACAAAAATAAAAACAAAAAACATTGAGTGAAGCCCTCCTAATTCAGTTAAAGTGGAAGTAAGTTTTCACTGTCCCTCTTCGATTCATACAACTCAGTAACCAAGGTATAATTCAAGTGCTTTTCTGTTACATTTTCTTTTCTTTTAACTTGAAGCATAGACACTTACTAATGCTGAATTTAATCAGCATATAGATGGCTTTCTCTCTTCTCCCATGGGTTTGTTCTCATAGGATATCTTAGCTTCTGAGGAGCTTAGTAGAAAGTAAGGACCATGATTAACAAATTTTGCACTGGTCCTTCTCTATATTTTCTTGATCATTTAGATGGTGCAGGTAATAGCATGTCTTCATTGTGACACATCTACTTAGGTACTGGAAACACGTTACCTACCTGTAAAGCACCAGCTCTGGCAAAGTTAGCTCTGCTCAGTAAAGCTTTCCCAGAATTGACTTACTAGATCACATTACTTTTTAGGTCTCATTATTGCTGTTATGAAACAATCTCTACAAAAATTAATGCCCAAACTGAAAATAATATAGGCTTTAATAGCAACTTATTTGACTTTTAGCATAAAGGTCCTGAGGGAAGGGGTTCTCTTTTTATTTATTATCTCCAATTTAAACTTTTAATAAAATGAGTTGCTTGTATTTATTCTGTTCTGTTGCCTTTGACTCACTAGAGGGAGGTAGAGGAAAGGTTTCAAAGAAGCTAAGCCAGAAATTACACAGAAAATTCAATACCTATTTAAGTTAGTGTTCTGTACTTTAACTAAGGCCCAAATGTTAAATATAATGATGAAGAAAATCAAGATGCTTGTTTTTCTGTTCCCTCATCTTGAATATAAATTTATTATGGATAATTCAGTCAACACATTCATCATCTAGGAGCTGATTACTGATGCATTTGATGTATTCTGTCTCTATGTCAATTAAGGTATTCACAAATCTTTGTGTTTTTCTTCTGCTCTTCCTTCCCTCAATTTTCACTGAAATAATCTAATAAATCAGTTCTCCAAATTCCTTCTTGCTTATGGACTGTGACATAACATTTTTAAAGTTTTTAAGTTGGCAGTTAGTTATGAACATGGTTAAGAATCAAAAATATAGTTTCTGTGCACTCACCATATTAAATAATATGACTACCTGCTAATTATATGGTTCCCCTTGCCCCTTTTATGAATTAGATGATTGGGCATATCTCAAAAAGAGAGTGATCTCAATTCAGCTGGCCATAAGAGTAGACATCTAGGATGTGAGTGCCCTCTTGTTATTTTGCCAAGCCTGTCAATCCATGCTCTTCACCTCCAAACATACACACTTCCCTCTCTCTGAAAAGAATATATAAAATATATACAATTGAAAACAGTAGGGTGACTTCATTCATTTTAAAAAATAGGCAAATGAGTAGCAATGAATATACTTAAAATGTAGTACCATGGTTGATATTAGGCATAATTTTGAAGGAGGTAATATTTCTGTTTTAAAATGCCCCTCACTATTTTTCCCTTCTTACAGGGCAGGGCAGAGCACTCTGATAGTTTTAGGTTTATCTTCCCAAATAAAGTATTTCAGTCTGCATTGAACATAGTCCTTTAGACATTAATTTGATTCCTTCATTGTAACAGCAGGGTCATAAGTTTGATATAAAATAAATAAGCATTTAGTTAACTTTTAAAATTTGCTTCTCTTGTCCTTTTAATCATGGCTCCTTCCACCACACATTTCAAACGCCATGTCCCAGTGCTGATCTGTAGTTACTGTGAAACCTGCCATACACACTATGTCCACTGACTATTCCTCCTGGAGTAGTACCCCTTGCCCTGGATCAATCTTGAGTTCCCCATAAAACCTACTTACTCTGTAGCTTCATTGTCCCAGAACCCAGTAAGTAACCTGATCATTAATATATACCAAGGTATAACTGATTCATCATGCTCTTACACATGATTATTTAGAGGTTATGTTTATTTGTGAGACTTTTCTGGATACACATGATTTTTTACCCACAGGGCTAAAACTTTAAACATATCGGGCATTTGGGCAAGTCACCAGGAAATGTTCTTTGAGTCAATTTTCTGAGACTTCCCTCCTCTGCACTTGTTCTCTCTGTATCAATACTCAGTCTAGGTCCATCTTCCAGTGTGTCTCAGTCTATGAGATAACAGAAATTTGTTCTGGATAAAATTATCTCTTCTTTCTTCCTACACCCAGGCACTGGCAAACACTCCTCACCCAGTTCTATCTCAGATGTGAGCCAAAACCTTCTCCAGAAGAATGCAAAATTGGCCCTTGGAAAGAAAAGGCATATGAGCCTTTCACGTGTTCTCCTTGGGGTAGTGAGGCAAACATTTTTGAAATTGACTTTATATATTTCCTGACATATATGTTTAAAGAAAGATTGCGGGGGGGAAATGAACACAGTCCCTTTCCCTGCAACTTTAGAGGAGATGGGAAATTGTGGCAAAAGAGGATTATGGCAGGCATTTCTGTGGGGTGAGAATCCACATCGGGAAGTTGAACTGTGAAAAGCCAAAGGCTGTGGTGGGTGTCACCGCCCTTCCCTTTAATTACAGAACAACCAGCATTTAATTTTATTCTATTTTATTAAATATGTATGCTTCATAAAATATGGATTAATAGTTGAATTTGCTGGAGATCAGCAAACTGACCTACATTATTCATGTTGGTTTTATGATCTGGAAAGAAAATGTAGCATTCCAAAGACTTCTTCTAAGATCTTTAAATTATTCTATTGTAATATGAAACAAATCCTTACATTTCAACTCTGAAAGAAAAAAAGCAATCCTGTTTCACTGTAGAAATGAATTAGACATTAATTAAAAAAAGAGCCTGCAGCGTGATACACACAACTACCCTCCATTTATTCAATTAATTTTACCAATTCTGGTTTGAATCCTCTATTATTTCTGACACTGTGACTTGTTGAAGGTTGGATGGTTCAATATAATATACACATGGGCCAGGTTTGTTTTGAGTACAAGTAAACTAATTGTCATTTCTCTGCAAAAATAATTCATGGACTTGAAAATGTATGACTTTCAGTGAGAAGAAATACTGCATGCAAAGAAGCAATAAATGGTAATTCATATAATCATAAAATGTGATTAAACCTAGCACTTAGAGTTAAGTTAAAGCACTAGTCATGCAATTTTATTTTCATGTTTTTATACAAGACAATGTGTTTTTTTTTGATAGGTCTATAGTCTCATTGGCTATGTCTAACCCAAAATGTAAAACATATTAGAAAGAGCCCACTTTTCCCTACTCTTGATAAACTGAAACTAAAATTTTAAATGCTGATGATGATTTAAAACAGCATCTGCTATATAGAATCATACCAAATAAAAAAACCATAAATCATTCTGGGCATACTGACTAAGAGGAATCCTAGGACATAGTTTTCATTGCTTTTATAAAATTTTTATTCCTGAACAATATACAGAGTTCAGTTGTACATAATATATATATTCTCTACAGATGTATTTAGCTTCTTCATAATTAAAAATATTTCTCTTTTTATAACTTTATTGTTTATATGTAGTTGATATTTACATAAAACTTTGTATTTACAGGACAGTTTGAAATACATTATCTCATTTAATATTCAGAATACCTTCAGAGATAGGTATCAGTCCCATTTTACAGATGAGGAAGCAGTATCTATGAGAGAGTAAATTTCTTCCCCAAACTTACATGGGGTAGTAAGTGGCCAAGTGGGTCACCATTAAAAATTCAGTTCCCTGGTGTAAAGTCTTGTATGCTTCAGTTCCTCCAAATGTCAATTGCCATTTAGAATCTTCTCATTGTGGGTGCCATATGTTAAACCATAGTCATGCACATTTTCCTTCAAATCAAGTATTATATAGACATTTAGAGGTTACATATACATTCTTACTTATTTTTACCTCTATGTCTAAATTAAATTACCTATTTGCTATTGAAATGAGATGTAAAATTAGTACAATATTTCCATTTTGAAACTTTGACAAGCTAGATCTACACTCAGCCCAGCTCAGCTCTGATTGCTTTCACCTGCTTATTAAGTTGTTTTTCCACTCATTGGTCTCCTTTACTAGAATGTAAACTCCTTGAAGACATACCCTTTGTTGCTATAGCTCAGTGCTTTATGTATAGCTGATGTTCAGAAAAGGTTTGCCTATGATAAGATAAAGCCCGAAAAGCCAAGATAAATTTCCCTGGATGCCAAACTATAAAAACCTCTCTTCTATTCGAAGGACTGTCAAATGTTAAGGCAAATATACAAAAGAAAGAAGGAAAGAAAGAAAGAAAGAAAGAAAGAAAGAAAGAAAGAAAGAAAGAAAGAAAGAAGAGAAAAAGAAAATACTGAAACTAATTAATGGAAACTAGATTCCATTTACTGTATCTAACATTTAACATAAACTTTACATGTTGATGAAATTTCAGTTAGGAAAGATTTTGAAGATTCATTTTGCTTATCTGTTTCCTGGAATCATTGGAAATTTGGATGTCTGTATTTACTTGAAGGTCAGCTAAACAGTGAATTCTCACCAATACACTTATGAACATCAGTGTAAGGGGCCCACTCCAGCTCACTCCCAGTTTATGTCAAAAAATATTCTGAGAGTAAGATCTCTGGGGATTACCTCTGTAAAGCTTGAGTATGAAATCTCAATTTAAAATATATTCTGTGTTTAAGAAAACTGGTTGTGACAGGTAAGACAGCTCTACCTAAGACACAGAGATAAACAAACACAGGAGCCTGTCAAGATGAGGAGACAGAGAAGTATGGCCCAAAATAGGGAACGGATCAAGGTTGTATTGGGAGAACTAAGCAACGAGGAGATAGCTAACCTAACAAATGAGGAGATAGTAAGCTTAACACACGCAGAGTTCAAAACACTGGTGATAAAGATGCTTATGACAGATATGCTTAAGTATGGAAAATGCAGAAGGGAAGAAGTGAAGGCTCTGCTAAATGAAACAAAAGAAAATCCACACAAAACCAATAGTGAAGGGAAGGAAACTGGGATTAAAATTAATGATTTGGAACATAAGGAAGAATAAAGCAGTCTACCAGTACAGAATGAGGAAACAAGAATTGAAAACAAATGAGGAGAGGCTTAAGAGCCTCTGAGAAAACTTTAAACATGCCAACATACGAACCATAGAGGTTCCAGAAGAAGAAGAGGAAGAGTGAGAAGTTGAAAGTTTATGTGAAAAAATAATGAAGGAAAACTCCCCAAATTTGGCAAAAGAAATAGATATACAAGTCTGGGAAGCACATAGTCCCAAAGAGCTAGATCTAAAAAGGACCACACCAAGACACATCATCATTAAAAGGCCAAAAGTTCAAGATAAAGAGAGAATCTTAAAAGCAGAAAAAAAAAAAAACAGAAAGTTACATACAAAGAAGTGCCTATACGACTGTCAACTTATGTCTCCAAAGAAACTTTGCAGGCAAGAAGGAACTGGCAAGAAATATTCAAAGTGATGAAAAGCAAGGACCTACAGCCAAGACTATTCTATCTAGCAAAGCTATCATTTAGAATGGAAGGGCAGACAAACTGCTTCCCAGAGTAGGTAAAGGTAAAAGAGTTCGTTTTCATCAAGCCATTATTATATGAAATGCTAAATGGACTTATTTAGACAACCTTGCACGGTGAATTTGCACATTTTTTTTTAATTGTGTGCACTTCCTGCTGACTACCCAAAACATTTTAACATTTCTGAAACCAGTATCTGCTTTTTGGTCTATAATGGAAATACAACCATAACACTTTGAACTGAAGATATTTGATGTTATATCTCTTCTCATGTATGTATTACAGGTAATTATTCTTGGAATTCTTGTTAATTAGAAAAAAACTCTGTTACTAAAAAAGGACAGCAACAGCTTATAAGTACAAATGAGAAAGAAAAATTGAACATTCGAATCAACATGTACATATGATGAAATACTTTCAAAAGATAAAATTGTACTATAATTATAACAGAAGTTAGAGCATACTCTCCCTATCCTGGTGTTCACGGTGTTCATTGTGTCAGATAGTCACCAGTGCCATGGTGATAGAAGGCAGAAGAAGAGATAGCGGTTCCTGGAAATATCTTGTTTCCGTGAAGATTAGCACATATTCTACTGAAAATACAGAACTTGCTCTTTGAACTAATATGTTTGATGTTATCTTAATCCTTATGCATGTTTTCAAGATAGTTTCTATTGCAATTCCTTGTTAAATGAGAAAAACTAGTTAGAAAAAAAGTACACCAACAGCTCCAAGTACAAAAAAAAGATAAATTGAACATTCTAAACAACATGTACAAATCATAAGACAATTGCAACATAAAGAATTCTCCCCTTTATGTGCCGTTGTTGTTCTCCTTCATTGTGTGCTTCAGTGAAATTTCAAATTCCTAGCATAGCCCAAAAAACAGAGACTGGTTTCAGAAATACTAGAGTGTTTTGGGTAGTGTGTTAGAAGTGCACACACTAAAGAAAATATGTGTGATTTCATAGTTCACGTTTGTCGACTATTTTGTTCCTTTGTAATTCCCTGTCGAATTCAGGAAATATGGTGTCCTAAGGAGGCCTAGCACGTGAAGACTATTTGGTAAAGAATCACCTGTGAACCAGCACAGAACATGAAGATTTCTACTAATAATAACAAAATTTAGAGGTTTCACCACTCTGTTCTGGAGTTCATGACGTTCATTTTGTGCGATCGTCACCACAAAATTGTGATAGAAGGCAGGAGCAGAGATAGTGGTTTCTGGATATAACTTGTTTTTTGTGAATATTAATGCGTATTCTACTGGAAAAGCAGATGTAGCACTTTGAACTGAAGATATTTGCTGTTATCATTTACGTTATGTATGTCTTCCAGGTAGTTTCTCTTGCAATTATTTGTTAACTCAGAACAACTCATTTCCACAAGGAGGCCATCAACAGCTCCCAAGTTAAAAAAAGAAAGGTAAATTGAACATTGTCATCCACATGAACAAATTATCAAACAATTTCAAAAGCTAGAACTGTCTCCTTTATGTGCCATGGTTTTTCTGCTTCATTCTGTGCTTCAGTGAAGTTTTGAATTTCTAATATAGACTGAAAAACAGAGACTGGTTTCAGAAACACTAAAGTGTTTTGGGTAGTGTGCTAGAAGTGCACACACTAAAGAAAATATGTGTGATTTCATAGTTCACGTTTGTCGACTATTTCGTTCCTTTGTAATTCTCTGTCGAACTCAGGAAATACGGTGTCCGAAGGAGGCCTAGCACGTGAAGACTATTTGGTAAAGAAAGACTATTTGGTAAAGAATCATCTATGAAACAGCACAGAACATGAATATTTCTACTAATAATAACAAAAGTTAGAGGTTTCACCTCTCTGTGCTGGTGTTCATGACGTTCATTTTGTGAGATTGTCAACAGGGCCATTGCGATGGAAGGCAGGAGCAGAGATAGCGGTTTCTGGAAATAACGCGTTTTCTGTGAAGATTAACCCGTATTCTACTGGAAAAACAGATATAGCTCTTTGAACTGAAGATATTTGCTGTCATCTTTTATCCCATGTATGTTTTCCATGTAGTATCTCTTGCAATTACTTGTTAACTCACAACAACTCCTTTGCACAAGGAGTCCATTAACAGCACTCAAGTACAAATAAGAAAGGTAAATTGAACATTGTCATCCACTTGAATAAATTATCAATTTCAACGGATAGAACTGTCTCCTTTATGTGCCCTTGTTGTTCAGTTTCATTGTGTGCTTCAGTGAAATTTCGAATTTCAAGCATGGACCGAAAAACAGAGACGAGTTTCTGAAACACTAGTGTGTTGTGGGTAGTGTGTCAGAAGTGCCCGCACTAAAGAAAATATGTGTGATTTCATAGTTCACGTTTGTCGACTATTTCGTTCCCTTGTAATTTTCTGTCGAACTCAGTAAGTACGGTGTCCTAAAGAGGCCTAGCAAGGGAACACTATTTGGTAAAGAATCATCTGTGAACCAGCACAGAACATGAAGATTCCTACTAATAATTTAAAAAGTCAGAGGTTTAACCTCTCTGTGCTGGTGTTAATGATGTTCACTTTGTGCGATCGTCAACAGGGCCATTGCGATAGAAGGCAGGAGCAGAAATAGCGGTTCCTAGATATAACTTGTTTTTTGTGAATATTAACGCGTATTCTACAGGAAAAGGAGATGTAGCTCTTTGAACTGAAGAAAATAGGTGCTATTTTGTTTCTCAGGAATGCCTTTCAAAAAGTTCCTGTTGCCCTTACTTGGGAACTCACAAAAACTGTGTTACGAAAGAGGCCAGCAACAGTTTTCAACCAGATAGAAGAAATGTACGTTGAACATTCCAACCAACATACACATATTCTCAAACGATTACAACAGATGGAATTATGAGCTTGCTCTGCCCTTGTTGTTCAGTTTCATTGTGTGCTTCAGTGAGCTTTCGAGTTTATACAAAGGACTAAAGAACAAACAATGGTTTCAAGAAGGCCAGTCTTTTGGGTAGTGTGCTTCAGCTGACAAACGAAAGGAAATATATGTGACTTCACGGTTACAGTTGTTTCATACTTTGTTTCTTGGTAATTCACTGTGAAACTCAGAAAATACTGTGTTTTCAAAGAGGACTGGCCTGTACTTTCTATTGGCTAAAGGAACATTCTTTGAAACAGGAGAGAACATGAACATTTCTAGCAATTATAACAGAAGTTAGAGCTTTCTCCTCTCTCTCCTTGTGGTGATTGCGTTCATTGTGTGAGATAGTGACCGGTTACAATGCCATAAGGCAGAAGCAGAGAAAGCGGTAACTGGACATATCTTGTTTCCGTGAAGGCTAAAGCATACACTACTGGAAGTACAGATGTAGCTCTTTGAACTGGAGATACTAGGTGCTATCTTGTTTCTCATGAATGCCTTTCAAAGAGTTCCTGTTTCCCTTACTTGGTGACTCACAAAAAATGTGTTCCCAAACAGGCCAGCAACAGTTCTCAACCAGACAGAAGCAATGTACGTTGAACATTCCAACCAACATACACATATTCTCAAACGATTTCAACAGATGGAATTATGAGCTTGCTGTGCCCTTGTTGTTCTGTTCCACTGTGTGCTTCAGTGAGCTTTCGAGTTTATACAATGGACTAAAGAGCAAACACTGGTTTCAAGAAGGCCAGAGTCTTTTTGGTTCTGTGCTTCAGCTGACACACGAAAGGAAATATATGTGACTTCACGGTTACAGTTGTTTCCTACTTTGTTTCTTGGTAATTCACTGTGAAACTCAGAAAATACTGTGTTTTCAAAGAGGACTGGCCTGTACTTTCTATTGGCTAAAGGATCACTCTTTGAAACAGGAGAGAACATGAACATTTCTAGCAATTATAACAGAAGTTAGAGCTTTCTCCTCTCTCTCCTTGTGGTGATTGCGTTCATTGTGTGAGATAGTGACCGGTTATAATGCCATAAGGCAGAAGCAGAGAAAGCGGTAACTGGACATATCTTGTTTCCGTGAAGGCTAAAGCATACACTACTGGAAGTACAGATGTAGCTCTTTGAACTGAAGATACTAGGTGCTATCTTGTTTCTCATGAATGCCTTTCAAAGAGTTCCTGTTTCCCTTACTTGGTGACTCACAAAAACTGTGTTCCGAAAGAGGCCAGCAACAGTTCTGAACCAGACAGAAGCAATGTACGTTGAACATTCCAACCAACATACACATATTCTCAAACGATTTCAGCAGATGGAATTATGAGCTTGCTGTGCCCTTGTTGTTCTGTTCCATTGTGTGCTTCAGTGAGCTTTCGAGTTTAAACAGTGGACTAAAGAGCAAACACTGGTTCCAAGAAGGCCAGAGTCTTTTGGGTAGTGTGCTTCAGCTGACACACGAAAGGAAATATATGTGACTTCACGGTTACAGTTGTTTCCTACTTTGTTTCTTGGTAATTCACTGTGAAACTCAGAAAATACTGTGTTTTCAAAGAGGACTGGCCTGTACTTTCTATTGGCTAAAGGAACATTCTTTGAAACAGGAGAGAACATGAACATTTCTAGCAATTATAACAGAAGTTAGAGCTTTTTCCTCTCTCTCCTTGTGGTGATTGCGTTCATTGTGTGAGATAGTCACCGGTTACAATGCCATAAGGCAGAAGCAGAGAAAGCGGTAACTGGACATATCTTGTTTCCGTGAAGGCTAAAGCATACACTACTGGAAGTACAGATGTAGCTCTTTGAACTGAAGATACTAGGTGCTATCTTATTTCTCTAGAATGCCTTTCAAAGAGTTCCTGTTTCCCTTACTTGGTGACTCACAAAAACTGTGTTCCGAAAGAGGCCAGCAACAGTTCTCAACCAGACAGAAGCAATGTACGTTGAACATTCCAACCAACATACACATATTCTCAAACGATTTCAGCAGATGGAATTATGAGCTTGCTGTGCCCTTGTTGTTCTGTTCCATTGTGTGCTTCAGTGAGCTTTCGAGTTTAAACAGTGGACTAAAGAGCAAACACTGGTTCCAAGAAGGCCAGAGTCTTTTGGGTAGTGTGCTTCAGCTGACACACGAAAGGAAATATATGTGACTTCACGGTTACAGTTGTTTCCTACTTTGTTTCTTGGTAATTCACTGTTAAACGCAGAAAATACTGTGTTTTCAAAGAGGACTGGCCTGTACTTTCTATTGGCTAAAGGAACATTCTTTGAAACAGGAGAGAACATGAACATTTCTAGCAATTATAACAGAAGTTAGAGCTTTCTCCTCTCTCTCCTTGTGGTGATTGCGTTCATTGTGTGAGATAGTCACCGGTTACAATGCCATAAGGCAGAAGCAGAGAAAGCGGTAACTGGACATATCTTGTTTCCGTGAAGGCTAAAGCATACACTACTGGAAGTACAGATGTAGCTCTTTGAACTGAAGATACTAGGTGCTATCTTATTTCTCTAGAATGCCTTTCAAAGAGTTCCTGTTTCCCTTACTTGGTGACTCACAAAAACTGTGTTCCGAAAGAGGCCAGCAACAGTTCTCAACCAGACAGAAGCAATGTACGTTGAACATTCCAACCAACATACACATATTCTCAAACGATTTCAGCAGATGGAATTATGAGCTTGCTGTGCCCTTGTTGTTCTGTTCCACTGTGTGCTTCAGTGAGCTTTCGAGTTTATTCAATGGACTAAAGAGCAAACACTGGTTTCAAGAAGGCCAGAGTCTTTTGGGTAGTGTGCTTCAGCTGACACACGAAAGGAAATATATGTGACTTCACGGTTACAGTTGTTTCCTACTTTGTTTCTTGGTAATTCACTGTGAAACTCAGAAAATACAGTGTTTTCAAAGAGGACTGGTCTATATATTCTATTGGATAAAGGATCATCCTTTGAAACAGGAGAGAACATGAACATTTCTAGCAATTATAACAGAAGTTAGAGCTTTTTCCTCTCTCTCCTTGTGGTGATTGCGTTCATTGTGTGAGATAGTCACCGGTTACAATGCCATAAGGCAGAAGCAGAAAAAGCGGTAACTGTACATATCTTGTTTCCGTGAAGGCTAAAGTATACACTACTGGAAGTACAGATGTAGCTCTTTGAACTGAAGATACTAGGTGCTATCTTGTTTCTCTAGAATGCCTTTCAAAGAGTTCCTGTTTCCCTTACTTGGTGACTCACAAAAACTGTGTTCCGAAAGAGGCCAGCAACAGTTCTCAACCAGACAGAAGCAATGTACGTTGAACATTCCAACCAACATACACATATTCTCAAACGATTTCAGCAGATGGAATTATGAGCTTGCTGTGCCCTTGTTGTTCTGTTCCATTGTGTGCTTCAGTGAGCTTTCGAGTTTAAACAGTGGACTAAAGAGCAAACACTGGTTCCAAGAAGGCCAGAGTCTTTTGGGTAGTGTGCTTCAGCTGACACACGAAAGGAAATATATGTGACTTCACGGTTACAGTTGTTTCCTACTTTGTTTCTTGGTAATTCACTGTGAAACTCAGAAAATACTGTGTTTTCAAAGAGGACTGGCCTGTACTTTCTATTGGCTAAAGGAACATTCTTTGAAACAGGAGAGAACATGAACATTTCTAGCAATTATAACAGAAGTTAGAGCTTTTTCCTCTCTCTCCTTGTGGTGATTGCGTTCATTGTGTGAGATAGTGACCGGTTACAATGCCATAAGGCAGAAGCAGAGAAAGCGGTAACTGGACATATCTTGTTTCCGTGAAGGCTAAAGCATACACTACTGGAAGTACAGATGTAGCTCTTTGAACTGAAGATACTAGGTGCTATCTTATTTCTCTAGAATGCCTTTCAAAGAGTTCCTGTTTCCCTTACTTGGTGACTCACAAAAACTGTGTTCCGAAAGAGGCCAGCAACAGTTCTCAACCAGACAGAAGCAATGTACGTTGAACATTCCAACCAACATACACATATTCTCAAACGATTTCAGCAGATGTAATTATGAGCTTGCTGTGCCCTTGTTGTTCTGTTCCATTGTGTGCTTCAGTGAGCTTTCGAGTTTAAACAGTGGACTAAAGAGCAAACACTGGTTCCAAGAAGGCCAGAGTCTTTTGGGTAGTGTGCTTCAGCTGACACACGAAAGGAAATATATGTGACTTCACGGTTACAGTTGTTTCCTACTTTGTTTCTTGGTAATTCACTGTGAAACTCAGAAAATACTGTGTTTTCAAAGAGGACTGGCCTGTACTTTCTATTGGCTAAAGGAACATTCTTTGAAACAGGAGAGAACATGAACATTTCTAGCAATTATAACAGAAGTTAGAGCTTTCTCCTCTGTCTCCTTGTGGTGATTGTGTTCATTGTGTGAGATAGTGACCGGTTACAATGCCATAAGGCAGAAGCAGAGAAAGCGGTAACTGGACATATCTTGTTTCCGTGAAGGCTAAAGCATACACTACTGGAAGTACAGATGTAGCTCTTTGAACTGAAGATACTAGGTGCTATCTAGTTTCTCATGAATGCCTTTCAAAGCGTTCCTGTTTCCCTTACTTGGTGACTCACAAAAACTGTGTTCCGAAAGAGGCCAGCAACAGTTCTCAACCAGACAGAAGCAATGTACGCTGAACATTCCAACCAACATACACATATTCTCAAACGATTTCAACAGATGGAATTATGAGCTTGCTGTGCCCTTGTTGTTCTGTTCCACTGTGTGCTTCAGTGAGCTTTCGAGTTTATACAATGGACTAAAGAGCAAACACTGGTTTCAAGAAGGCCAGAGTCTTTTGGATAGTGTGCTTCAGCTGACACACGAAAGGAAATATATGTGACTTCACGGTTACAGTTGTTTCCTACTTTGTTTCTTGGTAATTCACTGTGAAACTCAGAAAATACTGTGTTTTCAAAGAGGACTGGCCTGTACTTTCTATTGGCTAAAGGAACATTCTTTGAAACAGGAGAGAACATGAACATTTCTAGCAATTATAACAGAAGTTAGAGCTTTTTCCTCTCTCTCCTTGTGGTGATTGCGTTCATTGTGTGAGATAGTCACCGGTTCCAATGCCATAAGGCAGAAGCAGAGAAAGCGGTAACTGGACATATCTTGTTTCCGTGAAGGCTAAAGCATACACTACTGGAAGTACAGATGTAGCTCTTTGAACTGAAGATACTAGGTGCTATCTTGTTTCTCTAGAATGCCTTTCAAAGAGTTCCTGTTTCCCTTACTTGGTGACTCACAAAAACTGTGTTCCGAAAGAGGCCAGCAACAGTTCTCAACCAGACAGAAGCAATGTACGTTGAACATTCCAACCAACATACACATATTCTCAAACGATTTCAGCAGATGGAATTATGAGCTTGCTGTGCCCTTGTTGTTCTGTTCCATTGTGTGCTTCAGTGAGCTTTCGAGTTTAAACAGTGGACTAAAGAGCAAACACTGGTTCCAAGAAGGCCAGAGTCTTTTGGGTAGTGTGCTTCAGCTGACACACGAAAGGAAATATATGTGACTTCACGGTTACAGTTGTTTCCTACTTTGTTTCTTGGTAATTCACTGTGAAACTCAGAAAATACTGTGTTTTCAAAGAGGACTGGCCTGTACTTTCTATTGGCTAAAGGAACATTCTTTGAAACAGGAGAGAACATGAACATTTCTAGCAATTATAACAGAAGTTAGAGCTTTTTCCTCTCTCTCCTTGTGGTGATTGCGTTCATTGTGTGAGATAGTCACCGGTTACAATGCCATAAGGCAGAAGCAGAGAAAGCGGTAACTGGACATATCTTGTTTCCGTGAAGGCTAAAGCATACACTACTGGAAGTACAGATGTAGCTCTTTGAACTGAAGATACTAGGTGCTATCTTATTTCTCTAGAATGCCTTTCAAAGAGTTCCTGTTTCCCTTACTTGGTGACTCACAAAAACTGTGTTCCGAAAGAGGCCAGCAACAGTTCTCAACCAGACAGAAGCAATGTACGTTGAACATTCCAACCAACATACACATATTCTCAAACGATTTCAGCAGATGGAATTATGAGCTTGCTGGGCCCTTGTTGTTCTGTTCCATTGTGTGCTTCAGTGAGCTTTCGAGTTTAAACAGTGGACTAAAGAGCAAACACTGGTTCCAAGAAGGCCAGAGTCTTTTGGGTAGTGTGCTTCAGCTGACACACGAAAGGAAATATATGTGACTTCACGGTTACAGTTGTTTCCTACTTTGTTTCTTGGTAATTCACTGTGAAACTCAGAAAATACTGTGTTTTCAAAGAGGACTGGCCTGTACTTTCTATTGGCTAAAGGAACATTCTTTGAAACAGGAGAGAACATGAACATTTCTAGCAATTATAACAGAAGTTAGAGCTTTTTCCTCTCTCTCCTTGTGGTGATTGCGTTCATTGTGTGAGATAGTCACCGGTTACAATGCCATAAGGCAGAAGCAGAGAAAGCGGTAACTGGACATATCTTGTTTCCGTGAAGGCTAAAGCATACACTACTGGAAGTACAGATGTAGCTCTTTGAACTGAAGATACTAGGTGCTATCTTATTTCTCTAGAATGCCTTTCAAAGAGTTCCTGTTTCCCTTACTTGGTGACTCACAAAAACTGTGTTCCGAAAGAGGCCAGCAACAGTTCTCAACCAGACAGAAGCAATGTACATTGAACATTCCAACCAACATACACATATTCTCAAACGATTTCAGCAGATGGAATTATGAGCTTGCTGTGCCCTTGTTGTTCTGTTCCATTGTGTGCTTCAGTGAGCTTTCGAGTTTAAACAGTGGACTAAAGAGCAAACACTGGTTCCAAGAAGGCCAGAGTCTTTTGGGTAGTGTGCTTCAGCTGACACACGAAAGGAAATATATGTGACTTCACGGTTACAGTTGTTTCCTACTTTGTTTCTTGGTAATTCACTGTTAAACGCAGAAAATACTGTGTTTTCAAAGAGGACTGGCCTGTACTTTCTATTGGCTAAAGGAACATTCTTTGAAACAGGAGAGAACATGAACATTTCTAGCAATTATAACAGAAGTTAGAGCTTTTTCCTCTCTCTCCTTGTGGTGATTGCGTTCATTGTGTGAGATAGTGACCGGTTACAATGCCATAAGGCAGAAGCAGAGAAAGCGGTAACTGGACATATCTTGTTTCCGTGAAGGCTAAAGCATACACTACTGGAAGTACAGATGTAGCTCTTTGAACTGAAGATACTAGGTGCTATCTTGTTTCTCTAGAATGCCTTTCAAAGAGTTCCTGTTTCCCTTACTTGGTGACTCACAAAAACTGTGTTCCGAAAGAGGCCAGCAACAGTTCTCAACCAGACAGAAGCAATGTACGTTGAACATTCCAACCAACATACACATATTCTCAAACGATTTCAGCAGATGGAATTATGAGCTTGCTGTGCCCTTGTTGTTCTGTTCCACTGTGTGCTTCAGTGAGCTTTCGAGTTTATTCAATGGACTAAAGAGCAAACACTGGTTTCAAGAAGGCCAGAGTCTTTTGGGTAGTGTGCTTCAGCTGACACACGAAAGGAAATATATGTGACTTCACGGTTACAGTTGTTTCCTACTTTGTTTCTTGGTAATTCACTGTGAAACTCAGAAAATACAGTGTTTTCAAAGAGGACTGGTCTATATATTCTATTGGATAAAGGATCATCCTTTGAAACAGGAGAGAACATGAACATTTCTAGCAATTATAACAGAAGTTAGAGCTTTTTCCTCTCTCTCCTTGTGGTGATTGCGTTTATTGTGTGAGATAGTCACCGGTTACAATGCCATAAGGCAGAAGCAGAAAAAGCGGTAACTGTACATATCTTGTTTCCGTGAAGGCTAAAGTATACACTACTGGAAGTACAGATGTAGCTCTTTGAACTGAAGATACTAGGTGCTATCTTGTTTCTCTAGAATGCCTTTCAAAGAGTTCCTGTTTCCCTTACTTGGTGACTCACAAAAACTGTGTTCCGAAAGAGGCCAGCAACAGTTCTCAACCAGACAGAAGCAATGTACGTTGAACATTCCAACCAACATACACATATTCTCAAACGATTTCAGCAGATGGAATTATGAGCTTGCTGTGCCCTTGTTGTTCTGTTCCATTGTGTGCTTCAGTGAGCTTTCGAGTTTAAACAGTGGACTAAAGAGCAAACACTGGTTCCAAGAAGGCCAGAGTCTTTTGGGTAGTGTGCTTCAGCTGACACACGAAAGGAAATATATGTGACTTCACGGTTACAGTTGTTTCCTACTTTGTTTCTTGGTAATTCACTGTGAAACTCAGAAAATACTGTGTTTTCAAAGAGGACTGGCCTGTACTTTCTATTGGCTAAAGGAACATTCTTTGAAACAGGAGAGAACATGAACATTTCTAGCAATTATAACAGAAGTTAGAGCTTTTTCCTCTCTCTCCTTGTGGTGATTGCGTTCATTGTGTGAGATAGTGACCGGTTACAATGCCATAAGGCAGAAGCAGAGAAAGCGGTAACTGGACATATCTTGTTTCCGTGAAGGCTAAAGCATACACTACTGGAAGTACAGATGTAGCTCTTTGAACTGAAGATACTAGGTGCTATCTTATTTCTCTAGAATGCCTTTCAAAGAGTTCCTGTTTCCCTTACTTGGTGACTCACAAAAACTGTGTTCCGAAAGAGGCCAGCAACAGTTCTCAACCAGACAGAAGCAATGTACGTTGAACATTCCAACCAACATACACATATTCTCAAACGATTTCAGCAGATGGAATTATGAGCTTGCTGTGCCCTTGTTGTTCTGTTCCATTGTGTGCTTCAGTGAGCTTTCGAGTTTAAACAGTGGACTAAAGAGCAAACACTGGTTCCAAGAAGGCCAGAGTCTTTTGGGTAGTGTGCTTCAGCTGACACACGAAAGGAAATATATGTGACTTCACGGTTACAGTTGTTTCCTACTTTGTTTCTTGGTAATTCACTGTGAAACTCAGAAAATACTGTGTTTTCAAAGAGGACTGGCCTGTACTTTCTATTGGCTAAAGGAACATTCTTTGAAACAGGAGAGAACATGAACATTTCTAGCAATTATAACAGAAGTTAGAGCTTTCTCCTCTGTCTCCTTGTGGTGATTGCGTTCATTGTGTGAGATAGTGACCGGTTACAATGCCATAAGGCAGAAGCAGAGAAAGCGGTAACTGGACATATCTTGTTTCCGTGAAGGCTAAAGCATACACTACTGGAAGTACAGATGTAGCTCTTTGAACTGAAGATACTAGGTGCTATCTAGTTTCTCATGAATGCCTTTCAAAGCGTTCCTGTTTCCCTTACTTGGTGACTCACAAAAACTGTGTTCCGAAAGAGGCCAGCAACAGTTCTCAACCAGACAGAAGCAATGTATGCTGAACATTCCAACCAACATACACATATTCTCAAACGATTTCAACAGATGGAATTATGAGCTTGCTGTGCCCTTGTTGTTCTGTTCCACTGTGTGCTTCAGTGAGCTTTCGAGTTTATACAATGGACTAAAGAGCAAACACTGGTTTCAAGAAGGCCAGAGTCTTTTGGATAGTGTGCTTCAGCTGACACACGAAAGGAAATATATGTGACTTCACGGTTACAGTTGTTTCCTACTTTGTTTCTTGGTAATTCACTGTGAAACTCAGAAAATACTGTGTTTTCAAAGAGGACTGGCCTGTACTTTCTATTGGCTAAAGGAACATTCTTTGAAACAGGAGAGAACATGAACATTTCTAGCAATTATAACAGAAGTTAGAGCTTTTTCCTCTCTCTCCTTGTGGTGATTGCGTTCATTGTGTGAGATAGTCACCGGTTCCAATGCCATAAGGCAGAAGCAGAGAAAGCGGTAACTGGACATATCTTGTTTCCGTGAAGGCTAAAGCATACACTACTGGAAGTACAGATGTAGCTCTTTGAACTGAAGATACTAGGTGCTATCTTGTTTCTCTAGAATGCCTTTCAAAGAGTTCCTGTTTCCCTTACTTGGTGACTCACAAAAACTGTGTTCCGAAAGAGGCCAGCAACAGTTCTCAACCAGACAGAAGCAATGTACGTTGAACATTCCAACCAACATACACATATTCTCAAACGATTTCAGCAGATGTAATTATGAGCTTGCTGTGCCCTTGTTGTTCTGTTCCATTGTGTGCTTCAGTGAGCTTTCGAGTTTAAACAGTGGACTAAAGAGCAAACACTGGTTCCAAGAAGGCCAGAGTCTTTTGGGTAGTGTGCTTCAGCTGACACACGAAAGGAAATATATGTGACTTCACGGTTACAGTTGTTTCCTACTTTGTTTCTTGGTAATTCACTGTGAAACTCAGAAAATACTGTGTTTTCAAAGAGGACTGGCCTGTACTTTCTATTGGCTAAAGGAACATTCTTTGAAACAGGAGAGAACATGAACATTTCTAGCAATTATAACAGAAGTTAGAGCTTTCTCCTCTGTCTCCTTGTGGTGATTGCGTTCATTGTGTGAGATAGTGACCGGTTACAATGCCATAAGGCAGAAGCAGAGAAAGCGGTAACTGGACATATCTTGTTTCCGTGAAGGCTAAAGCATACACTACTGGAAGTACAGATGTAGCTCTTTGAACTGAAGATACTAGGTGCTATCTAGTTTCTCATGAATGCCTTTCAAAGCGTTCCTGTTTCCCTTACTTGGTGACTCACAAAAACTGTGTTCCGAAAGAGGCCAGCAACAGTTCTCAACCAGACAGAAGCAATGTATGCTGAACATTCCAACCAACATACACATATTCTCAAACGATTTCAACAGATGGAATTATGAGCTTGCTGTGCCCTTGTTGTTCTGTTCCACTGTGTGCTTCAGTGAGCTTTCGAGTTTATACAATGGACTAAAGAGCAAACACTGGTTTCAAGAAGGCCAGAGTCTTTTGGATAGTGTGCTTCAGCTGACACACGAAAGGAAATATATGTGACTTCACGGTTACAGTTGTTTCCTACTTTGTTTCTTGGTAATTCACTGTGAAACTCAGAAAATACAGTGTTTTCAAAGAGGACTGGCCTGTACTTTCTATTGGCTAAAGGAACATTCTTTGAAACAGGAGAGAACATGAACATTTCTAGCAATTATAACAGAAGTTAGAGCTTTTTCCTCTCTCTCCTTGTGGTGATTGCGTTCATTGTGTGAGATAGTGACCGGTTCCAATGCCATAAGGCAGAAGCAGAGAAAGCGGTAACTGGACATATCTTGTTTCCGTGAAGGCTAAAGCATACACTACTGGAAGTACAGATGTAGCTCTTTGAACTGAAGATACTAGGTGCTATCTTGTTTCTCTAGAATGCCTTTCAAAGAGTTCCTGTTTCCCTTACTTGGTGACTCACAAAAACTGTGTTCCGAAAGAGGCCAGCAACAGTTCTCAACCAGACAGAAGCAATGTACGTTGAACATTCCAACCAACATACACATATTCTCAAACGATTTCAGCAGATGGAATTATGAGCTTGCTGTGCCCTTGTTGTTCTGTTCCATTGTGTGCTTCAGTGAGCTTTCGAGTTTAAACAGTGGACTAAAGAGCAAACACTGGTTCCAAGAAGGCCAGAGTCTTTTGGGTAGTGTGCTTCAGCTGACACACGAAAGGAAATATATGTGACTTCACGGTTACAGTTGTTTCCTACTTTGTTTCTTGGTAATTCACTGTGAAACTCAGAAAATACTGTGTTTTCAAAGAGGACTGGCCTGTACTTTCTATTGGCTAAAGGAACATTCTTTGAAACAGGAGAGAACATGAACATTTCTAGCAATTATAACAGAAGTTAGAGCTTTTTCCTCTCTCTCCTTGTGGTGATTGCGTTCATTGTGTGAGATAGTCACCGGTTACAATGCCATAAGGCAGAAGCAGAGAAAGCGGTAACTGGACATATCTTGTTTCCGTGAAGGCTAAAGCATACACTACTGGAAGTACAGATGTAGCTCTTTGAACTGAAGATACTAGGTGCTATCTTATTTCTCTAGAATGCCTTTCAAAGAGTTCCTGTTTCCCTTACTTGGTGACTCACAAAAACTGTGTTCCGAAAGAGGCCAGCAACAGTTCTCAACCAGACAGAAGCAATGTACGTTGAACATTCCAACCAACATACACATATTCTCAAACGATTTCAGCAGATGGAATTATGAGCTTGCTGTGCCCTTGTTGTTCTGTTCCATTGTGTGCTTCAGTGAGCTTTCGAGTTTAAACAGTGGACTAAAGAGCAAACACTGGTTCCAAGAAGGCCAGAGTCTTTTGGGTAGTGTGCTTCAGCTGACACACGAAAGGAAATATATGTGACTTCACGGTTACAGTTGTTTCCTACTTTGTTTCTTGGTAATTCACTGTGAAACTCAGAAAATACTGTGTTTTCAAAGAGGACTGGCCTGTACTTTCTATTGGCTAAAGGAACATTCTTTGAAACAGGAGAGAACATGAACATTTCTAGCAATTATAACAGAAGTTAGAGCTTTTTCCTCTCTCTCCTTGTGGTGATTGCGTTCATTGTGTGAGATAGTCACCGGTTACAATGCCATAAGGCAGAAGCAGAGAAAGCGGTAACTGGACATATCTTGTTTCCGTGAAGGCTAAAGTATACACTACTGGAAGTACAGATGTAGCTCTTTGAACTGAAGATACTAGGTGCTATCTTATTTCTCTAGAATGCCTTTCAAAGAGTTCCTGTTTCCCTTACTTGGTGACTCACAAAAACTGTGTTCCGAAAGAGGCCAGCAACAGTTCTCAACCAGACAGAAGCAATGTACGTTGAACATTCCAACCAACATACACATATTCTCAAACGATTTCAGCAGATGGAATTATGAGCTTGCTGTGCCCTTGTTGTTCTGTTCCATTGTGTGCTTCAGTGAGCTTTCGAGTTTAAACAGTGGACTAAAGAGCAAACACTGGTTCCAAGAAGGCCAGAGTCTTTTGGGTAGTGTGCTTCAGCTGACACACGAAAGGAAATATATGTGACTTCACGGTTACAGTTGTTTCCTACTTTGTTTCTTGGTAATTCACTGTTAAACGCAGAAAATACTGTGTTTTCAAAGAGGACTGGCCTGTACTTTCTATTGGCTAAAGGAACATTCTTTGAAACAGGAGAGAACATGAACATTTCTAGCAATTATAACAGAAGTTAGAGCTTTTTCCTCTCTCTCCTTGTGGTGATTGCGTTCATTGTGTGAGATAGTGACCGGTTACAATGCCATAAGGCAGAAGCAGAGAAAGCGGTAACTGGACATATCTTGTTTCCGTGAAGGCTAAAGCATACACTACTGGAAGTACAGATGTAGCTCTTTGAACTGAAGATACTAGGTGCTATCTTGTTTCTCTAGAATGCCTTTCAAAGAGTTCCTGTTTCCCTTACTTGGTGACTCACAAAAACTGTGTTCCGAAAGAGGCCAGCAACAGTTCTCAACCAGACAGAAGCAATGTACGTTGAACATTCCAACCAACATACACATATTCTCAAACGATTTCAGCAGATGGAATTATGAGCTTGCTGTGCCCTTGTTGTTCTGTTCCACTGTGTGCTTCAGTGAGCTTTCGAGTTTATTCAATGGACTAAAGAGCAAACACTGGTTTCAAGAAGGCCAGAGTCTTTTGGGTAGTGTGCTTCAGCTGACACACGAAAGGAAATATATGTGACTTCACGGTTACAGTTGTTTCCTACTTTGTTTCTTGGTAATTCACTGTGAAACTCAGAAAATACAGTGTTTTCAAAGAGGACTGGTCTATATATTCTATTGGATAAAGGATCATCCTTTGAAACAGGAGAGAACATGAACATTTCTAGCAATTATAACAGAAGTTAGAGCTTTTTCCTCTCTCTCCTTGTGGTGATTGCGTTCATTGTGTGAGATAGTCACCGGTTCCAATGCCATAAGGCAGAAGCAGAAAAAGCGGTAACTGTACATATCTTGTTTCCGTGAAGGCTAAAGTATACACTACTGGAAGTACAGATGTAGCTCTTTGAACTGAAGATACTAGGTGCTATCTTGTTTCTCTAGAATGCCTTTCAAAGAGTTACTGTTTCCCTTACTTGGTGACTCACAAAAACTGTGTTCCGAAAGAGGCCAGCAACAGTTCTCAACCAGACAGAAGCAATGTACGTTGAACATTCCAACCAACATACACATATTCTCAAACGATTTCAGCAGATGGAATTATGAGCTTGCTGTGCCCTTGTTGTTCTGTTCCACTGTGTGCTTCAGTGAGCTTTCGAGTTTATTCAATGGACTAAAGAGCAAACACTGGTTTCAAGAAGGCCAGAGTCTTTTGGGTAGTGTGCTTCAGCTGACACACGAAAGGAAATATATGTGACTTCACGGTTACAGTTGTTTCCTACTTTGTTTCTTGGTAATTCACTGTGAAACTCAGAAAATACAGTGTTTTCAAAGAGGACTGGTCTATATATTCTATTGGATAAAGGATCATCCTTTGAAACAGGAGAGAACATGAACATTTCTAGCAATTATAACAGAAGTTAGAGCTTTTTCCTCTCTCTCCTTGTGGTGATTGCGTTCATTGTGTGAGATAGTGACCGGTTCCAATGCCATAAGGCAGAAGCAGAGAAAGCGGTAACTGGACATATCTTGTTTCCGTGAAGGCTAAAGCATACACTACTGGAAGTACAGATGTAGCTCTTTGAACTGAAGATACTAGGTGCTATCTTGTTTCTCTAGAATGCCTTTCAAAGAGTTCCTGTTTCCCTTACTTGGTGACTCACAAAAACTGTGTTCCGAAAGAGGCCAGCAACAGTTCTCAACCAGACAGAAGCAATGTACGTTGAACATTCCAACCAACATACACATATTCTCAAACGATTTCAGCAGATGGAATTATGAGCTTGCTGTGCCCTTGTTGTTCTGTTCCATTGTGTGCTTCAGTGAGCTTTCGAGTTTAAACAGTGGACTAAAGAGCAAACACTGGTTCCAAGAAGGCCAGAGTCTTTTGGGTAGTGTGCTTCAGCTGACACACGAAAGGAAATATATGTGACTTCACGGTTACAGTTGTTTCCTACTTTGTTTCTTGGTAATTCACTGTGAAACTCAGAAAATACTGTGTTTTCAAAGAGGACTGGCCTGTACTTTCTATTGGCTAAAGGAACATTCTTTGAAACAGGAGAGAACATGAACATTTCTAGCAATTATAACAGAAGTTAGAGCTTTTTCCTCTCTCTCCTTGTGGTGATTGCGTTCATTGTGTGAGATAGTCACCGGTTACAATGCCATAAGGCAGAAGCAGAGAAAGCGGTAACTGGACATATCTTGTTTCCGTGAAGGCTAAAGCATACACTACTGGAAGTACAGATGTAGCTCTTTGAACTGAAGATACTAGGTGCTATCTTATTTCTCTAGAATGCCTTTCAAAGAGTTCCTGTTTCCCTTACTTGGTGACTCACAAAAACTGTGTTCCGAAAGAGGCCAGCAACAGTTCTCAACCAGACAGAAGCAATGTACGTTGAACATTCCAACCAACATACACATATTCTCAAACGATTTCAGCAGATGGAATTATGAGCTTGCTGTGCCCTTGTTGTTCTGTTCCATTGTGTGCTTCAGTGAGCTTTCGAGTTTAAACAGTGGACTAAAGAGCAAACACTGGTTCCAAGAAGGCCAGAGTCTTTTGGGTAGTGTGCTTCAGCTGACACACGAAAGGAAATATATGTGACTTCACGGTTACAGTTGTTTCCTACTTTGTTTCTTGGTAATTCACTGTGAAACTCAGAAAATACTGTGTTTTCAAAGAGGACTGGCCTGTACTTTCTATTGGCTAAAGGAACATTCTTTGAAACAGGAGAGAACATGAACATTTCTAGCAATTATAACAGAAGTTAGAGCTTTCTCCTCTCTCTCCTTGTGGTGATTGCGTTCATTGTGTGAGATAGTGACCGGTTACAATGCCATAAGGCAGAAGCAGAGAAAGCGGTAACTGGACATATCTTGTTTCCGTGAAGGCTAAAGCATACACTACTGGAAGTACAGATGTAGCTCTTTGAACTGAAGATACTAGGTGCTATCTTGTTTCTCATGAATGCCTTTCAAAGAGTTCCTGTTTCCCTTACTTGGTGACTCACAAAAACTGTGTTCCGAAAGAGGCCAGCAACAGTTCTCAACCAGACAGAAGCAATGTACGTTGAACATTCCAACCAACATACACATATTCTCAAACGATTTCAGCAGATGGAATTATGAGCTTGCTGTGCCCTTGTTGTTCTGTTCCATTGTGTGCTTCAGTGAGCTTTCGAGTTTAAACAGTGGACTAAAGAGCAAACACTGGTTCCAAGAAGGCCAGAGTCTTTTGGGTAGTGTGCTTCAGCTGACACACGAAAGGAAATATATGTGACTTCACGGTTACAGTTGTTTCCTACTTTGTTTCTTGGTAATTCACTGTGAAACTCAGAAAATACTGTGTTTTCAAAGAGGACTGGCCTGTACTTTCTATTGGCTAAAGGAACATTCTTTGAAACAGGAGAGAACATGAACATTTCTAGCAATTATAACAGAAGTTAGAGCTTTTTCCTCTCTCTCCTTGTGGTGATTGCGTTCATTGTGTGAGATAGTCACCGGTTACAATGCCATAAGGCAGAAGCAGAGAAAGCGGTAACTGGACATATCTTGTTTCCGTGAAGGCTAAAGCATACACTACTGGAAGTACAGATGTAGCTCTTTGAACTGAAGATACTAGGTGCTATCTTATTTCTCTAGAATGCCTTTCAAAGAGTTCCTGTTTCCCTTACTTGGTGACTCACAAAAACTGTGTTCCGAAAGAGGCCAGCAACAGTTCTCAACCAGACAGAAGCAATGTACGTTGAACATTCCAACCAACATACACATATTCTCAAACGATTTCAGCAGATGGAATTATGAGCTTGCTGTGCCCTTGTTGTTCTGTTCCATTGTGTGCTTCAGTGAGCTTTCGAGTTTAAACAGTGGACTAAACAGCAAACACTGGTTCCAAGAAGGCCAGAGTCTTTTGGGTAGTGTGCTTCAGCTGACACACGAAAGGAAATATATGTGACTTCACGGTTACAGTTGTTTCCTACTTTGTTTCTTGGTAATTCACTGTGAAACTCAGAAAATACTGTGTTTTCAAAGAGGACTGGCCTGTACTTTCTATTGGCTAAAGGAACATTCTTTGAAACAGGAGAGAACATGAACATTTCTAGCAATTATAACAGAAGTTAGAGCTTTCTCCTCTCTCTCCTTGTGGTGATTGCGTTCATTGTGTGAGATAGTGACCGGTTACAATGCCATTAGGCAGAAGCAGAGAAAGCGGTAACTGGACATATCTTGTTTCCGTGAAGGCTAAAGCATACACTACTGGAAGTACAGATGTAGCTCTTTGAACTGAAGATACTAGGTGCTATCTTGTTTCTCATGAATGCCTTTCAAAGAGTTCCTGTTTCCCTTACTTGGTGACTCACAAAAACTGTGTTCCGAAAGAGGCCAGCAACAGTTCTCAACCAGACAGAAGCAATGTACGTTGAACATTCCAACCAACATACACATATTCTCAAACGATTTCAGCAGATGGAATTATGAGCTTGCTGTGCCCTTGTTGTTCTGTTCCATTGTGTGCTTCAGTGAGCTTTCGAGTTTAAACAGTGGACTAAAGAGCAAACACTGGTTCCAAGAAGGCCAGAGTCTTTTGGGTAGTGTGCTTCAGCTGACACACGAAAGGAAATATATGTGACTTCACGGTTACAGTTGTTTCCTACTTTGTTTCTTGGTAATTCACTGTGAAACTCAGAAAATACTGTGTTTTCAAAGAGGACTGGCCTGTACTTTCTATTGGCTAAAGGAACATTCTTTGAAACAGGAGAGAACATGAACATTTCTAGCAATTATAACAGAAGTTAGAGCTTTTTCCTCTCTCTCCTTGTGGTGATTGCGTTCATTGTGTGAGATAGTCACCGGTTACAATGCCATAAGGCAGAAGCAGAGAAAGCGGTAACTGGACATATCTTGTTTCCGTGAAGGCTAAAGCATACACTACTGGAAGTACAGATGTAGCTCTTTGAACTGAAGATACTAGGTGCTATCTTATTTCTCTAGAATGCCTTTCAAAGAGTTCCTGTTTCCCTTACTTGGTGACTCACAAAAACTGTGTTCCGAAAGAGGCCAGCAACAGTTCTCAACCAGACAGAAGCAATGTACGTTGAACATTCCAACCAACATACACATATTCTCAAACGATTTCAGCAGATGGAATTATGAGCTTGCTGTGCCCTTGTTGTTCTGTTCCATTGTGTGCTTCAGTGAGCTTTCGAGTTTAAACAGTGGACTAAAGAGCAAACACTGGTTCCAAGAAGGCCAGAGTCTTTTGGGTAGTGTGCTTCAGCTGACACACGAAAGGAAATATATGTGACTTCACGGTTACAGTTGTTTCCTACTTTGTTTCTTGGTAATTCACTGTTAAACGCAGAAAATACTGTGTTTTCAAAGAGGACTGGCCTGTACTTTCTATTGGCTAAAGGAACATTCTTTGAAACAGGAGAGAACATGAACATTTCTAGCAATTATAACAGAAGTTAGAGCTTTTTCCTCTCTCTCCTTGTGGTGATTGCGTTCATTGTGTGAGATAGTGACCGGTTACAATGCCATAAGGCAGAAGCAGAGAAAGCGGTAACTGGACATATCTTGTTTCCGTGAAGGCTAAAGCATACACTACTGGAAGTACAGATGTAGCTCTTTGAACTGAAGATACTAGGTGCTATCTTGTTTCTCTAGAATGCCTTTCAAAGAGTTCCTGTTTCCCTTACTTGGTGACTCACAAAAACTGTGTTCCGAAAGAGGCCAGCAACAGTTCTCAACCAGACAGAAGCAATGTACGTTGAACATTCCAACCAACATACACATATTCTCAAACGATTTCAGCAGATGGAATTATGAGCTTGCTGTGCCCTTGTTGTTCTGTTCCACTGTGTGCTTCAGTGAGCTTTCGAGTTTATTCAATGGACTAAAGAGCAAACACTGGTTTCAAGAAGGCCAGAGTCTTTTGGGTAGTGTGCTTCAGCTGACACACGAAAGGAAATATATGTGACTTCACGGTTACAGTTGTTTCCTACTTTGTTTCTTGGTAATTCACTGTGAAACTCAGAAAATACAGTGTTTTCAAAGAGGACTGGTCTATATATTCTATTGGATAAAGGATCATCCTTTGAAACAGGAGAGAACATGAACATTTCTAGCAATTATAACAGAAGTTAGAGCTTTTTCCTCTCTCTCCTTGTGGTGATTGCGTTCATTGTGTGAGATAGTCACCGGTTACAATGCCATAAGGCAGAAGCAGAAAAAGCGGTAACTGTACATATCTTGTTTCCGTGAAGGCTAAAGTATACACTACTGGAAGTACAGATGTAGCTCTTTGAACTGAAGATACTAGGTGCTATCTTGTTTCTCTAGAATGCCTTTCAAAGAGTTCCTGTTTCCCTTACTTGGTGACTCACAAAAACTGTGTTCCGAAAGAGGCCAGCAACAGTTCTCAACCAGACAGAAGCAATGTACGTTGAACATTCCAACCAACATACACATATTCTCAAACGATTTCAGCAGATGGAATTATGAGCTTGCTGTGCCCTTGTTGTTCTGTTCCATTGTGTGCTTCAGTGAGCTTTCGAGTTTAAACAGTGGACTAAAGAGCAAACACTGGTTCCAAGAAGGCCAGAGTCTTTTGGGTAGTGTGCTTCAGCTGACACACGAAAGGAAATATATGTGACTTCACGGTTACAGTTGTTTCCTACTTTGTTTCTTGGTAATTCACTGTGAAACTCAGAAAATATTGTGTTTTCAAAGAGGACTGGCCTGTACTTTCTATTGGCTAAAGGAACATTCTTTGAAACAGGAGAGAACATGAACATTTCTAGCAATTATAACAGAAGTTAGAGCTTTTTCCTCTCTCTCCTTGTGGTGATTGCGTTCATTGTGTGAGATAGTGACCGGTTACAATGCCATAAGGCAGAAGCAGAGAAAGCGGTAACTGGACATATCTTGTTTCCGTGAAGGCTAAAGCATACACTACTGGAAGTACAGATGTAGCTCTTTGAACTGAAGATACTAGGTGCTATCTTATTTCTCTAGAATGCCTTTCAAAGAGTTCCTGTTTCCCTTACTTGGTGACTCACAAAAACTGTGTTCCGAAAGAGGCCAGCAACAGTTCTCAACCAGACAGAAGCAATGTACGTTGAACATTCCAACCAACATACACATATTCTCAAACGATTTCAGCAGATGTAATTATGAGCTTGCTGTGCCCTTGTTGTTCTGTTCCATTGTGTGCTTCAGTGAGCTTTCGAGTTTAAACAGTGGACTAAAGAGCAAACACTGGTTCCAAGAAGGCCAGAGTCTTTTGGGTAGTGTGCTTCAGCTGACACACGAAAGGAAATATATGTGACTTCACGGTTACAGTTGTTTCCTACTTTGTTTCTTGGTAATTCACTGTGAAACTCAGAAAATACTGTGTTTTCAAAGAGGACTGGCCTGTACTTTCTATTGGCTAAAGGAACATTCTTTGAAACAGGAGAGAACATGAACATTTCTAGCAATTATAACAGAAGTTAGAGCTTTCTCCTCTGTCTCCTTGTGGTGATTGTGTTCATTGTGTGAGATAGTGACCGGTTACAATGCCATAAGGCAGAAGCAGAGAAAGCGGTAACTGGACATATCTTGTTTCCGTGAAGGCTAAAGCATACACTACTGGAAGTACAGATGTAGCTCTTTGAACTGAAGATACTAGGTGCTATCTAGTTTCTCATGAATGCCTTTCAAAGCGTTCCTGTTTCCCTTACTTGGTGACTCACAAAAACTGTGTTCCGAAAGAGGCCAGCAACAGTTCTCAACCAGACAGAAGCAATGTACGCTGAACATTCCAACCAACATACACATATTCTCAAACGATTTCAACAGATGGAATTATGAGCTTGCTGTGCCCTTGTTGTTCTGTTCCACTGTGTGCTTCAGTGAGCTTTCGAGTTTATACAATGGACTAAAGAGCAAACACTGGTTTCAAGAAGGCCAGAGTCTTTTGGATAGTGTGCTTCAGCTGACACACGAAAGGAAATATATGTGACTTCACGGTTACAGTTGTTTCCTACTTTGTTTCTTGGTAATTCACTGTGAAACTCAGAAAATACTGTGTTTTCAAAGAGGACTGGCCTGTACTTTCTATTGGCTAAAGGAACATTCTTTGAAACAGGAGAGAACATGAACATTTCTAGCAATTATAACAGAAGTTAGAGCTTTTTCCTCTCTCTCCTTGTGGTGATTGCGTTCATTGTGTGAGATAGTCACCGGTTCCAATGCCATAAGGCAGAAGCAGAGAAAGCGGTAACTGGACATATCTTGTTTCCGTGAAGGCTAAAGCATACACTACTGGAAGTACAGATGTAGCTCTTTGAACTGAAGATACTAGGTGCTATCTTGTTTCTCTAGAATGCCTTTCAAAGAGTTCCTGTTTCCCTTACTTGGTGACTCACAAAAACTGTGTTCCGAAAGAGGCCAGCAACAGTTCTCAACCAGACAGAAGCAATGTACGTTGAACATTCCAACCAACATACACATATTCTCAAACGATTTCAGCAGATGGAATTATGAGCTTGCTGTGCCCTTGTTGTTCTGTTCCATTGTGTGCTTCAGTGAGCTTTCGAGTTTAAACAGTGGACTAAAGAGCAAACACTGGTTCCAAGAAGGCCAGAGTCTTTTGGGTAGTGTGCTTCAGCTGACACACGAAAGGAAATATATGTGACTTCACGGTTACAGTTGTTTCCTACTTTGTTTCTTGGTAATTCACTGTGAAACTCAGAAAATACTGTGTTTTCAAAGAGGACTGGCCTGTACTTTCTATTGGCTAAAGGAACATTCTTTGAAACAGGAGAGAACATGAACATTTCTAGCAATTATAACAGAAGTTAGAGCTTTTTCCTCTCTCTCCTTGTGGTGATTGCGTTCATTGTGTGAGATAGTCACCGGTTACAATGCCATAAGGCAGAAGCAGAGAAAGCGGTAACTGGACATATCTTGTTTCCGTGAAGGCTAAAGCATACACTACTGGAAGTACAGATGTAGCTCTTTGAACTGAAGATACTAGGTGCTATCTTATTTCTCTAGAATGCCTTTCAAAGAGTTCCTGTTTCCCTTACTTGGTGACTCACAAAAACTGTGTTCCGAAAGAGGCCAGCAACAGTTCTCAACCAGACAGAAGCAATGTACGTTGAACATTCCAACCAACATACACATATTCTCAAACGATTTCAGCAGATGGAATTATGAGCTTGCTGTGCCCTTGTTGTTCTGTTCCATTGTGTGCTTCAGTGAGCTTTCGAGTTTAAACAGTGGACTAAAGAGCAAACACTGGTTCCAAGAAGGCCAGAGTCTTTTGGGTAGTGTGCTTCAGCTGACACACGAAAGGAAATATATGTGACTTCACGGTTACAGTTGTTTCCTACTTTGTTTCTTGGTAATTCACTGTGAAACTCAGAAAATACTGTGTTTTCAAAGAGGACTGGCCTGTACTTTCTATTGGCTAAAGGAACATTCTTTGAAACAGGAGAGAACATGAACATTTCTAGCAATTATAACAGAAGTTAGAGCTTTTTCCTCTCTCTCCTTGTGGTGATTGCGTTCATTGTGTGAGATAGTCACCGGTTACAATGCCATAAGGCAGAAGCAGAGAAAGCGGTAACTGGACATATCTTGTTTCCGTGAAGGCTAAAGCATACACTACTGGAAGTACAGATGTAGCTCTTTGAACTGAAGATACTAGGTGCTATCTTATTTCTCTAGAATGCCTTTCAAAGAGTTCCTGTTTCCCTTACTTGGTGACTCACAAAAACTGTGTTCCGAAAGAGGCCAGCAACAGTTCTCAACCAGACAGAAGCAATGTACGTTGAACATTCCAACCAACATACACATATTCTCAAACGATTTCAGCAGATGGAATTATGAGCTTGCTGTGCCCTTGTTGTTCTGTTCCATTGTGTGCTTCAGTGAGCTTTCGAGTTTAAACAGTGGACTAAAGAGCAAACACTGGTTCCAAGAAGGCCAGAGTCTTTTGGGTAGTGTGCTTCAGCTGACACACGAAAGGAAATATATGTGACTTCACGGTTACAGTTGTTTCCTACTTTGTTTCTTGGTAATTCACTGTTAAACGCAGAAAATACTGTGTTTTCAAAGAGGACTGGCCTGTACTTTCTATTGGCTAAAGGAACATTCTTTGAAACAGGAGAGAACATGAACATTTCTAGCAATTATAACAGAAGTTAGAGCTTTTTCCTCTCTCTCCTTGTGGTGATTGCGTTCATTGTGTGAGATAGTGACCGGTTACAATGCCATAAGGCAGAAGCAGAGAAAGCGGTAACTGGACATATCTTGTTTCCGTGAAGGCTAAAGCATACACTACTGGAAGTACAGATGTAGCTCTTTGAACTGAAGATACTAGGTGCTATCTTGTTTCTCTAGAATGCCTTTCAAAGAGTTCCTGTTTCCCTTACTTGGTGACTCACAAAAACTGTGTTCCGAAAGAGGCCAGCAACAGTTCTCAACCAGACAGAAGCAATGTACGTTGAACATTCCAACCAACATACACATATTCTCAAACGATTTCAGCAGATGGAATTATGAGCTTGCTGTGCCCTTGTTGTTCTGTTCCACTGTGTGCTTCAGTGAGCTTTCGAGTTTATTCAATGGACTAAAGAGCAAACACTGGTTTCAAGAAGGCCAGAGTCTTTTGGGTAGTGTGCTTCAGCTGACACACGAAAGGAAATATATGTGACTTCACGGTTACAGTTGTTTCCTACTTTGTTTCTTGGTAATTCACTGTGAAACTCAGAAAATACAGTGTTTTCAAAGAGGACTGGTCTATATATTCTATTGGATAAAGGATCATCCTTTGAAACAGGAGAGAACATGAACATTTCTAGCAATTATAACAGAAGTTAGAGCTTTTTCCTCTCTCTCCTTGTGGTGATTGCGTTCATTGTGTGAGATAGTCACCGGTTACAATGCCATAAGGCAGAAGCAGAAAAAGCGGTAACTGTACATATCTTGTTTCCGTGAAGGCTAAAGTATACACTACTGGAAGTACAGATGTAGCTCTTTGAACTGAAGATACTAGGTGCTATCTTGTTTCTCTAGAATGCCTTTCAAAGAGTTCCTGTTTCCCTTACTTGGTGACTCACAAAAACTGTGTTCCGAAAGAGGCCAGCAACAGTTCTCAACCAGACAGAAGCAATGTACGTTGAACATTCCAACCAACATACACGTATTCTCAAACGATTTCAGCAGATGGAATTATGAGCTTGCTGTGCCCTTGTTGTTCTGTTCCATTGTGTGCTTCAGTGAGCTTTCGAGTTTAAACAGTGGACTAAAGAGCAAACACTGGTTCCAAGAAGGCCAGAGTCTTTTGGGTAGTGTGCTTCAGCTGACACACGAAAGGAAATATATGTGACTTCACGGTTACAGTTGTTTCCTACTTTGTTTCTTGGTAATTCACTGTGAAACTCAGAAAATACTGTGTTTTCAAAGAGGACTGGCCTGTACTTTCTATTGGCTAAAGGAACATTCTTTGAAACAGGAGAGAACATGAACATTTCTAGCAATTATAACAGAAGTTAGAGCTTTTTCCTCTCTCTCCTTGTGGTGATTGCGTTCATTGTGTGAGATAGTGACCGGTTACAATGCCATAAGGCAGAAGCAGAGAAAGCGGTAACTGGACATATCTTGTTTCCGTGAAGGCTAAAGCATACACTACTGGAAGTACAGATGTAGCTCTTTGAACTGAAGATACTAGGTGCTATCTTATTTCTCTAGAATGCCTTTCAAAGAGTTCCTGTTTCCCTTACTTGGTGACTCACAAAAACTGTGTTCCGAAAGAGGCCAGCAACAGTTCTCAACCAGACAGAAGCAATGTACGTTGAACATTCCAACCAACATACACATATTCTCAAACGATTTCAGCAGATGTAATTATGAGCTTGCTGTGCCCTTGTTGTTCTGTTCCATTGTGTGCTTCAGTGAGCTTTCGAGTTTAAACAGTGGACTAAAGAGCAAACACTGGTTCCAAGAAGGCCAGAGTCTTTTGGGTAGTGTGCTTCAGCTGACACACGAAAGGAAATATATGTGACTTCACGGTTACAGTTGTTTCCTACTTTGTTTCTTGGTAATTCACTGTGAAACTCAGAAAATACTGTGTTTTCAAAGAGGACTGGCCTGTACTTTCTATTGGCTAAAGGAACATTCTTTGAAACAGGAGAGAACATGAACATTTCTAGCAATTATAACAGAAGTTAGAGCTTTCTCCTCTGTCTCCTTGTGGTGATTGTGTTCATTGTGTGAGATAGTGACCGGTTACAATGCCATAAGGCAGAAGCAGAGAAAGCGGTAACTGGACATATCTTGTTTCCGTGAAGGCTAAAGCATACACTACTGGAAGTACAGATGTAGCTCTTTGAACTGAAGATACTAGGTGCTATCTAGTTTCTCATGAATGCCTTTCAAAGCGTTCCTGTTTCCCTTACTTGGTGACTCACAAAAACTGTGTTCCGAAAGAGGCCAGCAACAGTTCTCAACCAGACAGAAGCAATGTATGCTGAACATTCCAACCAACATACACATATTCTCAAACGATTTCAACAGATGGAATTATGAGCTTGCTGTGCCCTTGTTGTTCTGTTCCACTGTGTGCTTCAGTGAGCTTTCGAGTTTATACAATGGACTAAAGAGCAAACACTGGTTTCAAGAAGGCCAGAGTCTTTTGGATAGTGTGCTTCAGCTGACACACGAAAGGAAATATATGTGACTTCACGGTTACAGTTGTTTCCTACTTTGTTTCTTGGTAATTCACTGTGAAACTCAGAAAATACTGTGTTTTCAAAGAGGACTGGCCTGTACTTTCTATTGGCTAAAGGAACATTCTTTGAAACAGGAGAGAACATGAACATTTCTAGCAATTATAACAGAAGTTAGAGCTTTTTCCTCTCTCTCCTTGTGGTGATTGCGTTCATTGTGTGAGATAGTGACCGGTTCCAATGCCATAAGGCAGAAGCAGAGAAAGCGGTAACTGGACATATCTTGTTTCCGTGAAGGCTAAAGCATACACTACTGGAAGTACAGATGTAGCTCTTTGAACTGAAGATACTAGGTGCTATCTTGTTTCTCTAGAATGCCTTTCAAAGAGTTCCTGTTTCCCTTACTTGGTGACTCACAAAAACTGTGTTCCGAAAGAGGCCAGCAACAGTTCTCAACCAGACAGAAGCAATGTACGTTGAACATTCCAACCAACATACACATATTCTCAAACGATTTCAGCAGATGGAATTATGAGCTTGCTGTGCCCTTGTTGTTCTGTTCCATTGTGTGCTTCAGTGAGCTTTCGAGTTTAAACAGTGGACTAAAGAGCAAACACTGGTTCCAAGAAGGCCAGAGTCTTTTGGGTAGTGTGCTTCAGCTGACACACGAAAGGAAATATATGTGACTTCACGGTTACAGTTGTTTCCTACTTTGTTTCTTGGTAATTCACTGTGAAACTCAGAAAATACTGTGTTTTCAAAGAGGACTGGCCTGTACTTTCTATTGGCTAAAGGAACATTCTTTGAAACAGGAGAGAACATGAACATTTCTAGCAATTATAACAGAAGTTAGAGCTTTTTCCTCTCTCTCCTTGTGGTGATTGCGTTCATTGTGTGAGATAGTCACCGGTTACAATGCCATAAGGCAGAAGCAGAGAAAGCGGTAACTGGACATATCTTGTTTCCGTGAAGGCTAAAGCATACACTACTGGAAGTACAGATGTAGCTCTTTGAACTGAAGATACTAGGTGCTATCTTATTTCTCTAGAATGCCTTTCAAAGAGTTCCTGTTTCCCTTACTTGGTGACTCACAAAAACTGTGTTCCGAAAGAGGCCAGCAACAGTTCTCAACCAGACAGAAGCAATGTACGTTGAACATTCCAACCAACATACACATATTCTCAAACGATTTCAGCAGATGGAATTATGAGCTTGCTGTGCCCTTGTTGTTCTGTTCCATTGTGTGCTTCAGTGAGCTTTCGAGTTTAAACAGTGGACTAAAGAGCAAACACTGGTTCCAAGAAGGCCAGAGTCTTTTGGGTAGTGTGCTTCAGCTGACACACGAAAGGAAATATATGTGACTTCACGGTTACAGTTGTTTCCTACTTTGTTTCTTGGTAATTCACTGTGAAACTCAGAAAATACTGTGTTTTCAAAGAGGACTGGCCTGTACTTTCTATTGGCTAAAGGAACATTCTTTGAAACAGGAGAGAACATGAACATTTCTAGCAATTATAACAGAAGTTAGAGCTTTTTCCTCTCTCTCCTTGTGGTGATTGCGTTCATTGTGTGAGATAGTCACCGGTTACAATGCCATAAGACAGAAGCAGAGAAAGCGGTAACTGGACATATCTTGTTTCCGTGAAGGCTAAAGTATACACTACTGGAAGTACAGATGTAGCTCTTTGAACTGAAGATACTAGGTGCTATCTTATTTCTCTAGAATGCCTTTCAAAGAGTTCCTGTTTCCCTTACTTGGTGACTCACAAAAACTGTGTTCCGAAAGAGGCCAGCAACAGTTCTCAACCAGACAGAAGCAATGTACGTTGAACATTCCAACCAACATACACATATTCTCAAACGATTTCAGCAGATGGAATTATGAGCTTGCTGTGCCCTTGTTGTTCTGTTCCATTGTGTGCTTCAGTGAGCTTTCGAGTTTAAACAGTGGACTAAAGAGCAAACACTGGTTCCAAGAAGGCCAGAGTCTTTTGGGTAGTGCGCTTCAGCTGACACACGAAAGGAAATATATGTGACTTCACGGTTACAGTTGTTTCCTACTTTGTTTCTTGGTAATTCACTGTTAAACGCAGAAAATACTGTGTTTTCAAAGAGGACTGGCCTGTACTTTCTATTGGCTAAAGGAACATTCTTTGAAACAGGAGAGAACATGAACATTTCTAGCAATTATAACAGAAGTTAGAGCTTTTTCCTCTCTCTCCTTGTGGTGATTGCGTTCATTGTGTGAGATAGTGACCGGTTACAATGCCATAAGGCAGAAGCAGAGAAAGCGGTAACTGGACATATCTTGTTTCCGTGAAGGCTAAAGCATACACTACTGGAAGTACAGATGTAGCTCTTTGAACTGAAGATACTAGGTGCTATCTTGTTTCTCTAGAATGCCTTTCAAAGAGTTCCTGTTTCCCTTACTTGGTGACTCACAAAAACTGTGTTCCGAAAGAGGCCAGCAACAGTTCTCAACCAGACAGAAGCAATGTACGTTGAACATTCCAACCAACATACACATATTCTCAAACGATTTCAGCAGATGGAATTATGAGCTTGCTGTGCCCTTGTTGTTCTGTTCCACTGTGTGCTTCAGTGAGCTTTCGAGTTTATTCAATGGACTAAAGAGCAAACACTGGTTTCAAGAAGGCCAGAGTCTTTTGGGTAGTGTGCTTCAGCTGACACACGAAAGGAAATATATGTGACTTCACGGTTACAGTTGTTTCCTACTTTGTTTCTTGGTAATTCACTGTGAAACTCAGAAAATACAGTGTTTTCAAAGAGGACTGGTCTATATATTCTATTGGATAAAGGATCATCCTTTGAAACAGGAGAGAACATGAACATTTCTAGCAATTATAACAGAAGTTAGAGCTTTTTCCTCTCTCTCCTTGTGGTGATTGCGTTCATTGTGTGAGATAGTCACCGGTTCCAATGCCATAAGGCAGAAGCAGAAAAAGCGGTAACTGTACATATCTTGTTTCCGTGAAGGCTAAAGTATACACTACTGGAAGTACAGATGTAGCTCTTTGAACTGAAGATACTAGGTGCTATCTTGTTTCTCTAGAATGCCTTTCAAAGAGTTCCTGTTTCCCTTACTTGGTGACTCACAAAAACTGTGTTCCGAAAGAGGCCAGCAACAGTTCTCAACCAGACAGAAGCAATGTACGTTGAACATTCCAACCAACATACACATATTCTCAAACGATTTCAGCAGATGGAATTATGAGCTTGCTGTGCCCTTGTTGTTCTGTTCCATTGTGTGCTTCAGTGAGCTTTCGAGTTTATTCAATGGACTAAAGAGCAAACACTGGTTTCAAGAAGGCCAGAGTCTTTTGGGTAGTGTGCTTCAGCTGACACACGAAAGGAAATATATGTGACTTCACGGTTACAGTTGTTTCCTACTTTGTTTCTTGGTAATTCACTGTGAAACTCAGAAAATACAGTGTTTTCAAAGAGGACTGGTCTATATATTCTATTGGATAAAGGATCATCCTTTGAAACAGGAGAGAACATGAACATTTCTAGCAATTATAACAGAAGTTAGAGCTTTTTCCTCTCTCTCCTTGTGGTGATTGCGTTCATTGTGTGAGATAGTGACCGGTTCCAATGCCATAAGGCAGAAGCAGAGAAAGCGGTAACTGGACATATCTTGTTTCCGTGAAGGCTAAAGCATACACTACTGGAAGTACAGATGTAGCTCTTTGAACTGAAGATACTAGGTGCTATCTTGTTTCTCTAGAATGCCTTTCAAAGAGTTCCTGTTTCCCTTACTTGGTGACTCACAAAAACTGTGTTCCGAAAGAGGCCAGCAACAGTTCTCAACCAGACAGAAGCAATGTACGTTGAACATTCCAACCAACATACACATATTCTCAAACGATTTCAGCAGATGGAATTATGAGCTTGCTGTGCCCTTGTTGTTCTGTTCCATTGTGTGCTTCAGTGAGCTTTCGAGTTTAAACAGTGGACTAAAGAGCAAACACTGGTTCCAAGAAGGCCAGAGTCTTTTGGGTAGTGTGCTTCAGCTGACACACGAAAGGAAATATATGTGACTTCACGGTTACAGTTGTTTCCTACTTTGTTTCTTGGTAATTCACTGTGAAACTCAGAAAATACTGTGTTTTCAAAGAGGACTGGCCTGTACTTTCTATTGGCTAAAGGAACATTCTTTGAAACAGGAGAGAACATGAACATTTCTAGCAATTATAACAGAAGTTAGAGCTTTTTCCTCTCTCTCCTTGTGGTGATTGCGTTCATTGTGTGAGATAGTCACCGGTTACAATGCCATAAGGCAGAAGCAGAGAAAGCGGTAACTGGACATATCTTGTTTCCGTGAAGGCTAAAGCATACACTACTGGAAGTACAGATGTAGCTCTTTGAACTGAAGATACTAGGTGCTATCTTATTTCTCTAGAATGCCTTTCAAAGAGTTCCTGTTTCCCTTACTTGGTGACTCACAAAAACTGTGTTCCGAAAGAGGCCAGCAACAGTTCTCAACCAGACAGAAGCAATGTACGTTGAACATTCCAACCAACATACACATATTCTCAAACGATTTCAGCAGATGGAATTATGAGCTTGCTGTGCCCTTGTTGTTCTGTTCCATTGTGTGCTTCAGTGAGCTTTCGAGTTTAAACAGTGGACTAAAGAGCAAACACTGGTTCCAAGAAGGCCAGAGTCTTTTGGGTAGTGTGCTTCAGCTGACACACGAAAGGAAATATATGTGACTTCACGGTTACAGTTGTTTCCTACTTTGTTTCTTGGTAATTCACTGTGAAACTCAGAAAATACTGTGTTTTCAAAGAGGACTGGCCTGTACTTTCTATTGGCTAAAGGAACATTCTTTGAAACAGGAGAGAACATGAACATTTCTAGCAATTATAACAGAAGTTAGAGCTTTTTCCTCTCTCTCCTTGTGGTGATTGCGTTCATTGTGTGAGATAGTCACCGGTTACAATGCCATAAGGCAGAAGCAGAGAAAGCGGTAACTGGACATATCTTGTTTCCGTGAAGGCTAAAGCATACACTACTGGAAGTACAGATGTAGCTCTTTGAACTGAAGATACTAGGTGCTATCTTATTTCTCTAGAATGCCTTTCAAAGAGTTCCTGTTTCCCTTACTTGGTGACTCACAAAAACTGTGTTCCGAAAGAGGCCAGCAACAGTTCTCAACCAGACAGAAGCAATGTACGTTGAACATTCCAACCAACATACACATATTCTCAAACGATTTCAGCAGATGGAATTATGAGCTTGCTGTGCCCTTGTTGTTCTGTTCCATTGTGTGCTTCAGTGAGCTTTCGAGTTTAAACAGTGGACTAAACAGCAAACACTGGTTCCAAGAAGGCCAGAGTCTTTTGGGTAGTGTGCTTCAGCTGACACACGAAAGGAAATATATGTGACTTCACGGTTACAGTTGTTTCCTACTTTGTTTCTTGGTAATTCACTGTGAAACTCAGAAAATACTGTGTTTTCAAAGAGGACTGGCCTGTACTTTCTATTGGCTAAAGGAACATTCTTTGAAACAGGAGAGAACATGAACATTTCTAGCAATTATAACAGAAGTTAGAGCTTTCTCCTCTCTCTCCTTGTGGTGATTGCGTTCATTGTGTGAGATAGTGACCGGTTACAATGCCATTAGGCAGAAGCAGAGAAAGCGGTAACTGGACATATCTTGTTTCCGTGAAGGCTAAAGCATACACTACTGGAAGTACAGATGTAGCTCTTTGAACTGAAGATACTAGGTGCTATCTTGTTTCTCATGAATGCCTTTCAAAGAGTTCCTGTTTCCCTTACTTGGTGACTCACAAAAACTGTGTTCCGAAAGAGGCCAGCAACAGTTCTCAACCAGACAGAAGCAATGTACGTTGAACATTCCAACCAACATACACATATTCTCAAACGATTTCAGCAGATGGAATTATGAGCTTGCTGTGCCCTTGTTGTTCTGTTCCATTGTGTGCTTCAGTGAGCTTTCGAGTTTAAACAGTGGACTAAAGAGCAAACACTGGTTCCAAGAAGGCCAGAGTCTTTTGGGTAGTGTGCTTCAGCTGACACACGAAAGGAAATATATGTGACTTCACGGTTACAGTTGTTTCCTACTTTGTTTCTTGGTAATTCACTGTGAAACTCAGAAAATACTGTGTTTTCAAAGAGGACTGGCCTGTACTTTCTATTGGCTAAAGGAACATTCTTTGAAACAGGAGAGAACATGAACATTTCTAGCAATTATAACAGAAGTTAGAGCTTTTTCCTCTCTCTCCTTGTGGTGATTGCGTTCATTGTGTGAGATAGTCACCGGTTACAATGCCATAAGGCAGAAGCAGAGAAAGCGGTAACTGGACATATCTTGTTTCCGTGAAGGCTAAAGCATACACTACTGGAAGTACAGATGTAGCTCTTTGAACTGAAGATACTAGGTGCTATCTTATTTCTCTAGAATGCCTTTCAAAGAGTTCCTGTTTCCCTTACTTGGTGACTCACAAAAACTGTGTTCCGAAAGAGGCCAGCAACAGTTCTCAACCAGACAGAAGCAATGTACGTTGAACATTCCAACCAACATACACATATTCTCAAACGATTTCAGCAGATGGAATTATGAGCTTGCTGTGCCCTTGTTGTTCTGTTCCATTGTGTGCTTCAGTGAGCTTTCGAGTTTAAACAGTGGACTAAAGAGCAAACACTGGTTCCAAGAAGGCCAGAGTCTTTTGGGTAGTGTGCTTCAGCTGACACACGAAAGGAAATATATGTGACTTCACGGTTACAGTTGTTTCCTACTTTGTTTCTTGGTAATTCACTGTTAAACGCAGAAAATACTGTGTTTTCAAAGAGGACTGGCCTGTACTTTCTATTGGCTAAAGGAACATTCTTTGAAACAGGAGAGAACATGAACATTTCTAGCAATTATAACAGAAGTTAGAGCTTTTTCCTCTCTCTCCTTGTGGTGATTGCGTTCATTGTGTGAGATAGTGACCGGTTACAATGCCATAAGGCAGAAGCAGAGAAAGCGGTAACTGGACATATCTTGTTTCCGTGAAGGCTAAAGCATACACTACTGGAAGTACAGATGTAGCTCTTTGAACTGAAGATACTAGGTGCTATCTTGTTTCTCTAGAATGCCTTTCAAAGAGTTCCTGTTTCCCTTACTTGGTGACTCACAAAAACTGTGTTCCGAAAGAGGCCAGCAACAGTTCTCAACCAGACAGAAGCAATGTACGTTGAACATTCCAACCAACATACACATATTCTCAAACGATTTCAGCAGATGGAATTATGAGCTTGCTGTGCCCTTGTTGTTCTGTTCCACTGTGTGCTTCAGTGAGCTTTCGAGTTTATTCAATGGACTAAAGAGCAAACACTGGTTTCAAGAAGGCCAGAGTCTTTTGGGTAGTGTGCTTCAGCTGACACACGAAAGGAAATATATGTGACTTCACGGTTACAGTTGTTTCCTACTTTGTTTCTTGGTAATTCACTGTGAAACTCAGAAAATACAGTGTTTTCAAAGAGGACTGGTCTATATATTCTATTGGATAAAGGATCATCCTTTGAAACAGGAGAGAACATGAACATTTCTAGCAATTATAACAGAAGTTAGAGCTTTTTCCTCTCTCTCCTTGTGGTGATTGCGTTCATTGTGTGAGATAGTCACCGGTTACAATGCCATAAGGCAGAAGCAGAAAAAGCGGTAACTGTACATATCTTGTTTCCGTGAAGGCTAAAGTATACACTACTGGAAGTACAGATGTAGCTCTTTGAACTGAAGATACTAGGTGCTATCTTGTTTCTCTAGAATGCCTTTCAAAGAGTTCCTGTTTCCCTTACTTGGTGACTCACAAAAACTGTGTTCCGAAAGAGGCCAGCAACAGTTCTCAACCAGACAGAAGCAATGTACGTTGAACATTCCAACCAACATACACATATTCTCAAACGATTTCAGCAGATGGAATTATGAGCTTGCTATGCCCTTGTTGTTCTGTTCCATTGTGTGCTTCAGTGAGCTTTCGAGTTTAAACAGTGGACTAAAGAGCAAACACTGGTTCCAAGAAGGCCAGAGTCTTTTGGGTAGTGTGCTTCAGCTGACACACGAAAGGAAATATATGTGACTTCACGGTTACAGTTGTTTCCTACTTTGTTTCTTGGTAATTCACTGTGAAACTCAGAAAATACTGTGTTTTCAAAGAGGACTGGCCTGTACTTTCTATTGGCTAAAGGAACATTCTTTGAAACAGGAGAGAACATGAACATTTCTAGCAATTATAACAGAAGTTAGAGCTTTCTCCTCTGTCTCCTTGTGGTGATTGTGTTCATTGTGTGAGATAGTGACCGGTTACAATGCCATAAGGCAGAAGCAGAGAAAGCGGTAACTGGACATATCTTGTTTCCGTGAAGGCTAAAGCATACACTACTGGAAGTACAGATGTAGCTCTTTGAACTGAAGATACTAGGTGCTATCTAGTTTCTCATGAATGCCTTTCAAAGCGTTCCTGTTTCCCTTACTTGGTGACTCACAAAAACTGTGTTCCGAAAGAGGCCAGCAACAGTTCTCAACCAGACAGAAGCAATGTACGCTGAACATTCCAACCAACATACACATATTCTCAAACGATTTCAACAGATGGAATTATGAGCTTGCTGTGCCCTTGTTGTTCTGTTCCACTGTGTGCTTCAGTGAGCTTTCGAGTTTAAACAGTGGACTAAAGAGCAAACACTGGTTCCAAGAAGGCCAGAGTCTTTTGGGTAGTGTGCTTCAGCTGACACACGAAAGGAAATATATGTGACTTCACGGTTACAGTTGTTTCCTACTTTGTTTCTTGGTAATTCACTGTTAAACGCAGAAAATACTGTGTTTTCAAAGAGGACTGGCCTGTACTTTCTATTGGCTAAAGGAACATTCTTTGAAACAGGAGAGAACATGAACATTTCTAGCAATTATAACAGAAGTTAGAGCTTTTTCCTCTCTCTCCTTGTGGTGATTGCGTTCATTGTGTGAGATAGTGACCGGTTACAATGCCATAAGGCAGAAGCAGAGAAAGCGGTAACTGGACATATCTTGTTTCCGTGAAGGCTAAAGCATACACTACTGGAAGTACAGATGTAGCTCTTTGAACTGAAGATACTAGGTGCTATCTTGTTTCTCTAGAATGCCTTTCAAAGAGTTCCTGTTTCCCTTACTTGGTGACTCACAAAAACTGTGTTCCGAAAGAGGCCAGCAACAGTTCTCAACCAGACAGAAGCAATGTACGTTGAACATTCCAACCAACATACACATATTCTCAAACGATTTCAGCAGATGGAATTATGAGCTTGCTGTGCCCTTGTTGTTCTGTTCCACTGTGTGCTTCAGTGAGCTTTCGAGTTTATTCAATGGACTAAAGAGCAAACACTGGTTTCAAGAAGGCCAGAGTCTTTTGGGTAGTGTGCTTCAGCTGACACACGAAAGGAAATATATGTGACTTCACGGTTACAGTTGTTTCCTACTTTGTTTCTTGGTAATTCACTGTGAAACTCAGAAAATACAGTGTTTTCAAAGAGGACTGGTCTATATATTCTATTGGATAAAGGATCATCCTTTGAAACAGGAGAGAACATGAACATTTCTAGCAATTATAACAGAAGTTAGAGCTTTTTCCTCTCTCTCCTTGTGGTGATTGCGTTCATTGTGTGAGATAGTCACCGGTTACAATGCCATAAGGCAGAAGCAGAAAAAGCGGTAACTGTACATATCTTGTTTCCGTGAAGGCTAAAGTATACACTACTGGAAGTACAGATGTAGCTCTTTGAACTGAAGATACTAGGTGCTATCTTGTTTCTCTAGAATGCCTTTCAAAGAGTTCCTGTTTCCCTTACTTGGTGACTCACAAAAACTGTGTTCCGAAAGAGGCCAGCAACAGTTCTCAACCAGACAGAAGCAATGTACGTTGAACATTCCAACCAACATACACATATTCTCAAACGATTTCAGCAGATGGAATTATGAGCTTGCTATGCCCTTGTACTGTTCCATTGTGTGCTTCAGTGAGCTTTCGAGTTTAAACAGTGGACTAAAGAGCAAACACTGGTTCCAAGAAGGCCAGAGTCTTTTGGGTAGTGTGCTTCAGCTGACACACGAAAGGAAATATATGTGACTTCACGGTTACAGTTGTTTCCTACTTTGTTTCTTGGTAATTCACTGTGAAACTCAGAAAATACTGTGTTTTCAAAGAGGACTGGCCTGTACTTTCTATTGGCTAAAGGAACATTCTTTGAAACAGGAGAGAACATGAACATTTCTAGCAATTATAACAGAAGTTAGAGCTTTTTCCTCTCTCTCCTTGTGGTGATTGCGTTCATTGTGTGAGATAGTCACCGGTTACAATGCCATAAGGCAGAAGCAGAGAAAGCGGTAACTGGACATATCTTGTTTCCGTGAAGGCTAAAGCATACACTACTGGAAGTACAGATGTAGCTCTTTGAACTGAAGATACTAGGTGCTATCTTATTTCTCTAGAATGCCTTTCAAAGAGTTCCTGTTTCCCTTACTTGGTGACTCACAAAATCTGTGTTCCGAAAGAGGCCAGCAACAGTTCTCAACCAGACAGAAGCAATGTACGTTGAACATTCCAACCAACATACACATATTCTCAAACGATTTCAGCAGATGGAATTATGAGCTTGCTGTGCCCTTGTTGTTCTGTTCCATTGTGTGCTTCAGTGAGCTTTCGAGTTTAAACAGTGGACTAAAGAGCAAACACTGGTTCCAAGAAGGCCAGAGTCTTTTGGGTAGTGTGCTTCAGCTGACACACGAAAGGAAATATATGTGACTTCACGGTTACAGTTGTTTCCTACTTTGTTTCTTGGTAATTCACTGTGAAACTCAGAAAATACTGTTTTCAAAGAGGACTGGCCTGTACTTTCTATTGGCTAAAGGAACATTCTTTGAAACAGGAGAGAACATGAACATTTCTAGCAATTATAACAGAAGTTAGAGCTTTCTCCTCTGTCTCCTTGTGGTGATTGTGTTCATTGTGTGAGATAGTGACCGGGTACAATGCCATAAGGCAGAAGCAGAGAAAGCGGTAACTGGACATATCTTGTTTCCGTGAAGGCTAAAGCATACACTACTGGAAGTACAGATGTAGCTCTTTGAACTGAAGATACTAGGTGCTATCTAGTTTCTCATGAATGCCTTTCAAAGCGTTCCTGTTTCCCTTACTTGGTGACTCACAAAAACTGTGTTCCGAAAGAGGCCAGCAACAGTTCTCAACCAGACAGAAGCAATGTACGCTGAACATTCCAACCAACATACACATATTCTCAAACGATTTCAACAGATGGAATTATGAGCTTGCTGTGCCCTTGTTGTTCTGTTCCACTGTGTGCTTCAGTGAGCTTTCGAGTTTAAACAGTGGACTAAAGAGCAAACACTGGTTCCAAGAAGGCCAGAGTCTTTTGGGTAGTGTGCTTCAGCTGACACACGAAAGGAAATATATGTGACTTCACGGTTACAGTTGTTTCCTACTTTGTTTCTTGGTAATTCACTGTGAAACTCAGAAAATACTGTGTTTTCAAAGAGGACTGGCCTGTACTTTCTATTGGCTAAAGGAACATTCTTTGAAACAGGAGAGAACATGAACATTTCTAGCAATTATAACAGAAGTTAGAGCTTTCTCCTCTGTCTCCTTGTGGTGATTGTGTTCATTGTGTGAGATAGTGACCGGTTACAATGCCATAAGGCAGAAGCAGAGAAAGCGGTAACTGGACATATCTTGTTTCCGTGAAGGCTAAAGCATACACTACTGGAAGTACAGATGTAGCTCTTTGAACTGAAGATACTAGGTGCTATCTAGTTTCTCATGAATGCCTTTCAAAGCGTTCCTGTTTCCCTTACTTGGTGACTCACAAAAACTGTGTTCCGAAAGAGGCCAGCCACAGTTCTCAACCAGACAGAAGCAATGTACGCTGAACATTCCAACCAACATACACATATTCTCAAACGATTTCAACAGATGGAATTATGAGCTTGCTGTGCCCTTGTTGTTCTGTTCCACTGTGTGCTTCAGTGAGCTTTCGAGTTTATACAATGGACTAAAGAGCAAACACTGGTTTCAAGAAGGCCAGAGTCTTTTGGATAGTGTGCTTCAGCTGACACACGAAAGGAAATATATGTGACTTCACGGTTACAGTTGTTTCCTACTTTGTTTCTTGGTAATTCACTGTGAAACTCAGAAAATACTGTGTTTTCAAAGAGGACTGGCCTGTACTTTCTATTGGCTAAAGGAACATTCTTTGAAACAGGAGAGAACATGAACATTTCTAGCAATTATAACAGAAGTTAGAGCTTTTTCCTCTCTCTCCTTGTGGTGATTGCGTTCATTGTGTGAGATAGTCACCGGTTCCAATGCCATAAGGCAGAAGCAGAGAAAGCGGTAACTGGACATATCTTGTTTCCGTGAAGGCTAAAGCATACACTACTGGAAGTACAGATGTAGCTCTTTGAACTGAAGATACTAGGTGCTATCTTGTTTCTCTAGAATGCCTTTCAAAGAGTTCCTGTTTCCCTTACTTGGTGACTCACAAAAACTGTGTTCCGAAAGAGGCCAGCAACAGTTCTCAACCAGACAGAAGCAATGTACGTTGAACATTCCAACCAACATACACATATTCTCAAACGATTTCAGCAGATGGAATTATGAGCTTGCTGTGCCCTTGTTGTTCTGTTCCATTGTGTGCTTCAGTGAGCTTTCGAGTTTAAACAGTGGACTAAAGAGCAAACACTGGTTCCAAGAAGGCCAGAGTCTTTTGGGTAGTGTGCTTCAGCTGACACACGAAAGGAAATATATGTGACTTCACGGTTACAGTTGTTTCCTACTTTGTTTCTTGGTAATTCACTGTGAAACTCAGAAAATACTGTGTTTTCAAAGAGGACTGGCCTGTACTTTCTATTGGCTAAAGGAACATTCTTTGAAACAGGAGAGAACATGAACATTTCTAGCAATTATAACAGAAGTTAGAGCTTTTTCCTCTCTCTCCTTGTGGTGATTGCGTTCATTGTGTGAGATAGTCACCGGTTACAATGCCATAAGGCAGAAGCAGAGAAAGCGGTAACTGGACATATCTTGTTTCCGTGAAGGCTAAAGCATACACTACTGGAAGTACAGATGTAGCTCTTTGAACTGAAGATACTAGGTGCTATCTTATTTCTCTAGAATGCCTTTCAAAGAGTTCCTGTTTCCCTTACTTGGTGACTCACAAAAACTGTGTTCCGAAAGAGGCCAGCAACAGTTCTCAACCAGACAGAAGCAATGTACGTTGAACATTCCAACCAACATACACATATTCTCAAACGATTTCAGCAGATGGAATTATGAGCTTGCTGTGCCCTTGTTGTTCTGTTCCATTGTGTGCTTCAGTGAGCTTTCGAGTTTAAACAGTGGACTAAAGAGCAAACACTGGTTCCAAGAAGGCCAGAGTCTTTTGGGTAGTGTGCTTCAGCTGACACACGAAAGGAAATATATGTGACTTCACGGTTACAGTTGTTTCCTACTTTGTTTCTTGGTAATTCACTGTGAAACTCAGAAAATACTGTGTTTTCAAAGAGGACTGGCCTGTACTTTCTATTGGCTAAAGGAACATTCTTTGAAACAGGAGAGAACATGAACATTTCTAGCAATTATAACAGAAGTTAGAGCTTTTTCCTCTCTCTCCTTGTGGTGATTGCGTTCATTGTGTGAGATAGTCACCGGTTACAATACCATAAGGCAGAAGCAGAGAAAGCGGTAACTGGACATATCTTGTTTCCGTGAAGGCTAAAGCATACACTACTGGAAGTACAGATGTAGCTCTTTGAACTGAAGATACTAGGTGCTATCTTATTTCTCTAGAATGCCTTTCAAAGAGTTCCTGTTTCCCTTACTTGGTGACTCACAAAAACTGTGTTCCGAAAGAGGCCAGCAACAGTTCTCAACCAGACAGAAGCAATGTACGTTGAACATTCCAACCAACATACACATATTCTCAAACGATTTCAGCAGATGGAATTATGAGCTTGCTGTGCCCTTATTGTTCTGTTCCATTGTGTGCTTCAGTGAGCTTTCGAGTTTAAACAGTGGACTAAAGAGCAAACACTGGTTCCAAGAAGGCCAGAGTCTTTTGGGTAGTGTGCTTCAGCTGACACACGAAAGGAAATATATGTGACTTCACGGTTACAGTTGTTTCCTACTTTGTTTCTTGGTAATTCACTGTGAAACTCAGAAAATACTGTGTTTTCAAAGAGGACTGGCCTGTACTTTCTATTGGCTAAAGGAACATTCTTTGAAACAGGAGAGAACATGAACATTTCTAGCAATTATAACAGAAGTTAGAGCTTTCTCCTCTCTCTCCTTGTGGTGATTGCGTTCATTGTGTGAGATAGTGACCGGTTACAATGCCATAAGGCAGAAGCAGAGAAAGCGGTAACTGGACATATCTTGTTTCCGTGAAGGCTAAAGCATACACTACTGGAAGTACAGATGTAGCTCTTTGAACTGAAGATACTAGGTGCTATCTTGTTTCTCATGAATGCCTTTCAAAGAGTTCCTGTTTCCCTTACTTGGTGACTCACAAAAACTGTGTTCCGAAAGAGGCCAGCAACAGTTCTCAACCAGACAGAAGCAATGTACGTTGAACATTCCAACCAACATACACATATTCTCAAACGATTTCAGCAGATGGAATTATGAGCTTGCTGTGCCCTTGTTGTTCTGTTCCATTGTGTGCTTCAGTGAGCTTTCGAGTTTAAACAGTGGACTAAAGAGCAAACACTGGTTCCAAGAAGGCCAGAGTCTTTTGGGTAGTGTGCTTCAGCTGACACACGAAAGGAAATATATGTGACTTCACGGTTACAGTTGTTTCCTACTTTGTTTCTTGGTAATTCACTGTGAAACTCAGAAAATACTGTGTTTTCAAAGAGGACTGGCCTGTACTTTCTATTGGCTAAAGGAACATTCTTTGAAACAGGAGAGAACATGAACATTTCTAGCAATTATAACAGAAGTTAGAGCTTTTTCCTCTCTCTCCTTGTGGTGATTGCGTTCATTGTGTGAGATAGTCACCGGTTACAATGCCATAAGGCAGAAGCAGAGAAAGCGGTAACTGGACATATCTTGTTTCCGTGAAGGCTAAAGCATACACTACTGGAAGTACAGATGTAGCTCTTTGAACTGAAGATACTAGGTGCTATCTTATTTCTCTAGAATGCCTTTCAAAGAGTTCCTGTTTCCCTTACTTGGTGACTCACAAAAACTGTGTTCCGAAAGAGGCCAGCAACAGTTCTCAACCAGACAGAAGCAATGTACGTTGAACATTCCAACCAACATACACATATTCTCAAACGATTTCAGCAGATGGAATTATGAGCTTGCTGTGCCCTTGTTGTTCTGTTCCATTGTGTGCTTCAGTGAGCTTTCGAGTTTAAACAGTGGACTAAAGAGCAAACACTGGTTCCAAGAAGGCCAGAGTCTTTTGGGTAGTGTGCTTCAGCTGACACACGAAAGGAAATATATGTGACTTCACGGTTACAGTTGTTTCCTACTTTGTTTCTTGGTAATTCACTGTGAAACGCAGAAAATACTGTGTTTACAAAGAGGACTGGCCTGTACTTTCTATTGGCTAAAGGAACATTCTTTGAAACAGGAGAGAACATGAACATTTCTAGCAATTATAACAGAAGTTAGAGCTTTCTCCTCTGTCTCCTTGTGGTGATTGCGTTCATTGTGTGAGATAGTGACCGGTTACAATGCCATAAGGCAGAAGCAGAGAAAGCGGTAACTGGACATATCTTGTTTCCGTGAAGGCTAAAGCATACACTACTGGAAGTACAGATGTAGCTCTTTGAACTGAAGATACTAGGTGCTATCTTATTTCTCTAGAATGCCTTTCAAAAGTTCCTGTTTCCCTTACTTGGTGACTCACAAAAACTGTGTTCCGAAAGAGGCCAGCAACAGTTCTCAACCAGACAGAAGCAATGTACGTTGAACATTCCAACCAACATACACATATTCTCAAACGATTTCAGCAGATGGAATTATGAGCTTGCTGTGCCCTTATTGTTCTGTTCCATTGTGTGCTTCAGTGAGCTTTCGAGTTTAAACAGTGGACTAAAGAGCAAACACTGGTTCCAAGAAGGCCAGAGTCTTTTGGGTAGTGTGCTTCAGCTGACACACGAAAGGAAATATATGTGACTTCACGGTTACAGTTGTTTCCTACTTTGTTTCTTGGTAATTCACTGTGAAACTCAGAAAATACTGTGTTTTCAAAGAGGACTGGCCTGTACTTTCTATTGGCTAAAGGAACATTCTTTGAAACAGGAGAGAACATGAACATTTCTAGCAATTATAACAGAAGTTAGAGCTTTCTCCTCTCTCTCCTTGTGGTGATTGCGTTCATTGTGTGAGATAGTGACCGGTTACAATGCCATAAGGCAGAAGCAGAGAAAGCGGTAACTGGACATATCTTGTTTCCGTGAAGGCTAAAGCATACACTACTGGAAGTACAGATGTAGCTCTTTGAACTGAAGATACTAGGTGCTATCTTGTTTCTCATGAATGCCTTTCAAAGAGTTCCTGTTTCCCTTACTTGGTGACTCACAAAAACTGTGTTCCGAAAGAGGCCAGCAACAGTTCTCAACCAGACAGAAGCAATGTACGTTGAACATTCCAACCAACATACACATATTCTCAAACGATTTCAGCAGATGGAATTATGAGCTTGCTGTGCCCTTGTTGTTCTGTTCCATTGTGTGCTTCAGTGAGCTTTCGAGTTTAAACAGTGGACTAAAGAGCAAACACTGGTTCCAAGAAGGCCAGAGTCTTTTGGGTAGTGTGCTTCAGCTGACACACGAAAGGAAATATATGTGACTTCACGGTTACAGTTGTTTCCTACTTTGTTTCTTGGTAATTCACTGTGAAACTCAGAAAATACTGTGTTTTCAAAGAGGACTGGCCTGTACTTTCTATTGGCTAAAGGAACATTCTTTGAAACAGGAGAGAACATGAACATTTCTAGCAATTATAACAGAAGTTAGAGCTTTTTCCTCTCTCTCCTTGTGGTGATTGCGTTCATTGTGTGAGATAGTCACCGGTTACAATGCCATAAGGCAGAAGCAGAGAAAGCGGTAACTGGACATATCTTGTTTCCGTGAAGGCTAAAGCATACACTACTGGAAGTACAGATGTAGCTCTTTGAACTGAAGATACTAGGTGCTATCTTATTTCTCTAGAATGCCTTTCAAAGAGTTCCTGTTTCCCTTACTTGGTGACTCACAAAAACTGTGTTCCGAAAGAGGCCAGCAACAGTTCTCAACCAGACAGAAGCAATGTACGTTGAACATTCCAACCAACATACACATATTCTCAAACGATTTCAGCAGATGGAATTATGAGCTTGCTGTGCCCTTGTTGTTCTGTTCCATTGTGTGCTTCAGTGAGCTTTCGAGTTTAAACAGTGGACTAAAGAGCAAACACTGGTTCCAAGAAGGCCAGAGTCTTTTGGGTAGTGTGCTTCAGCTGACACACGAAAGGAAATATATGTGACTTCACGGTTACAGTTGTTTCCTACTTTGTTTCTTGGTAATTCACTGTTAAACGCAGAAAATACTGTGTTTACAAAGAGGACTGGCCTGTACTTTCTATTGGCTAAAGGAACATTCTTTGAAACAGGAGAGAACATGAACATTTCTAGCAATTATAACAGAAGTTAGAGCTTTCTCCTCTGTCTCCTTGTGGTGATTGTGTTCATTGTGTGAGATAGTGACCGGTTACAATGCCATAAGGCAGAAGCAGAGAAAGCGGTAACTGGACATATCTTGTTTCCGTGAAGGCTAAAGCATACACTACTGGAAGTACAGATGTAGCTCTTTGAACTGAAGATACTAGGTGCTATCTTGTTTCTCATGAATGCCTTTCAAAGAGTTCCTGTTTCCCTTACTTGGTGACTCACAAAAACTGTGTTCCGAAAGAGGCCAGCAACAGTTCTCAACCAGACAGAAGCAATGTACGTTGAACATTCCAACCAACATACACATATTCTCAAACGATTTCAGCAGATGGAATTATGAGCTTGCTGTGCCCTTGTTGTTCTGTTCCATTGTGTGCTTCAGTGAGCTTTCGAGTTTAAACAGTGGACTAAAGAGCAAACACTGGTTCCAAGAAGGCCAGAGTCTTTTGGGTAGTGTGCTTCAGCTGACACACGAAAGGAAATATATGTGACTTCACGGTTACAGTTGTTTCCTACTTTGTTTCTTGGTAATTCACTGTGAAACTCAGAAAATACTGTGTTTTCAAAGAGGACTGGCCTGTACTTTCTATTGGCTAAAGGAACATTCTTTGAAACAGGAGAGAACATGAACATTTCTAGCAATTATAACAGAAGTTAGAGCTTTTTCCTCTCTCTCCTTGTGGTGATTGCGTTCATTGTGTGAGATAGTCACCGGTTACAATGCCATAAGGCAGAAGCAGAGAAAGCGGTAACTGGACATATCTTGTTTCCGTGAAGGCTAAAGCATACACTACTGGAAGTACAGATGTAGCTCTTTGAACTGAAGATACTAGGTGCTATCTTATTTCTCTAGAATGCCTTTCAAAGAGTTCCTGTTTCCCTTACTTGGTGACTCACAAAAACTGTGTTCCGAAAGAGGCCAGCAACAGTTCTCAACCAGACAGAAGCAATGTACGTTGAACATTCCAACCAACATACACATATTCTCAAACGATTTCAGCAGATGGAATTATGAGCTTGCTGTGCCCTTGTTGTTCTGTTCCATTGTGTGCTTCAGTGAGCTTTCGAGTTTAAACAGTGGACTAAAGAGCAAACACTGGTTCCAAGAAGGCCAGAGTCTTTTGGGTAGTGTGCTTCAGCTGACACACGAAAGGAAATATATGTGACTTCACGGTTACAGTTGTTTCCTACTTTGTTTCTTGGTAATTCACTGTTAAACGCAGAAAATACTGTGTTTACAAAGAGGACTGGCCTGTACTTTCTATTGGCTAAAGGAACATTCTTTGAAACAGGAGAGAACATGAACATTTCTAGCAATTATAACAGAAGTTAGAGCTTTCTCCTCTGTCTCCTTGTGGTGATTGTGTTCATTGTGTGAGATAGTGACCGGTTACAATGCCATAAGGCAGAAGCAGAGAAAGCGGTAACTGGACATATCTTGTTTCCGTGAAGGCTAAAGCATACACTACTGGAAGTACAGATGTAGCTCTTTGAACTGAAGATACTAGGTGCTATCTTATTTCTCTAGAATGCCTTTCAAAAGTTCCTGTTTCCCTTACTTGGTGACTCACAAAAACTGTGTTCCGAAAGAGGCCAGCAACAGTTCTCAACCAGACAGAAGCAATGTACGTTGAACATTCCAACCAACATACACATATTCTCAAACGATTTCAGCAGATGGAATTATGAGCTTGCTGTGCCCTTGTTGTTCTGTTCCATTGTGTGCTTCAGTGAGCTTTCGAGTTTAAACAGTGGACTAAAGAGCAAACACTGGTTCCAAGAAGGCCAGAGTCTTTTGGGTAGTGTGCTTCAGCTGACACACGAAAGGAAATATATGTGACTTCACGGTTACAGTTGTTTCCTACTTTGTTTCTTGGTAATTCACTGTTAAACGCAGAAAATACTGTGTTTTCAAAGAGGACTGGCCTGTACTTTCTATTGGCTAAAGGAACATTCTTTGAAACAGGAGAGAACATGAACATTTCTAGCAATTATAACAGAAGTTAGAGCTTTCTCCTCTGTCTCCTTGTGGTGATTGTGTTCATTGTGTGAGATAGTGACCGGTTACAATGCCATAAGGCAGAAGCAGAGAAAGCGGTAACTGGACATATCTTGTTTCCGTGAAGGCTAAAGCATACACTACTGGAAGTACAGATGTAGCTCTTTGAACTGAAGATACTAGGTGCTATCTAGTTTCTCATGAATGCCTTTCAAAGCGTTCCTGTTTCCCTTACTTGGTGACTCACAAAAACTGTGTTCCGAAAGAGGCCAGCAACATTTCTCAACCAGACAGAAGCAATGTACGCTGAACATTCCAACCAACATACACATATTCTCAAACGATTTCAACAGATGGAATTATGAGCTTGCTGTGCCCTTGTTGTTCTGTTCCACTGTGTGCTTCAGTGAGCTTTCGAGTTTAAACAGTGGACTAAAGAGCAAACACTGGTTCCAAGAAGGCCAGAGTCTTTTGGGTAGTGTGCTTCAGCTGACACACGAAAGGAAATATATGTGACTTCACGGTTACAGTTGTTTCCTACTTTGTTTCTTGGTAATTCACTGTGAAACTCAGAAAATACTGTGTTTTCAAAGAGGACTGGCCTGTACTTTCTATTGGCTAAAGGAACATTCTTTGAAACAGGAGAGAACATGAACATTTCTAGCAATTATAACAGAAGTTAGAGCTTTCTCCTCTGTCTCCTTGTGGTGATTGTGTTCATTGTGTGAGATAGTGACCGGTTACAATGCCATAAGGCAGAAGCAGAGAAAACGGTAACTGGACATATCTTGTTTCCGTGAAGGCTAAAGCATACACTACTGGAAGTACAGATGTAGCTCTTTGAACTGAAGATACTAGGTGCTATCTAGTTTCTCATGAATGCCTTTCAAAGCGTTCCTGTTTCCCTTACTTGGTGACTCACAAAAACTGTGTTCCGAAAGAGGCCAGCCACAGTTCTCAACCAGACAGAAGCAATGTACGCTGAACATTCCAACCAACATACACATATTCTCAAACGATTTCAACAGATGGAATTATGAGCTTGCTGTGCCCCTTGTTGTTCTGTTCCACTGTGTGCTTCAGTGAGCTTTCGAGTTTATACAATGGACTAAAGAGCAAACACTGGTTTCAAGAAGGCCAGAGTCTTTTGGATAGTGTGCTTCAGCTGACACACGAAAGGAAATATATGTGACTTCACGGTTACAGTTGTTTCCTACTTTGTTTCTTGGTAATTCACTGTGAAACTCAGAAAATACTGTGTTTTCAAAGAGGACTGGCCTGTACTTTCTATTGGCTAAAGGAACATTCTTTGAAACAGGAGAGAACATGAACATTTCTAGCAATTATAACAGAAGTTAGAGCTTTTTCCTCTCTCTCCTTGTGGTGATTGCGTTCATTGTGTGAGATAGTGACCGGTTCCAATGCCATAAGGCAGAAGCAGAGAAAGCGGTAACTGGACATATCTTGTTTCCGTGAAGGCTAAAGCATACACTACTGGAAGTACAGATGTAGCTCTTTGAACTGAAGATACTAGGTGCTATCTTGTTTCTCTAGAATGCCTTTCAAAGAGTTCCTGTTTCCCTTACTTGGTGACTCACAAAAACTGTGTTCCGAAAGAGGCCAGCAACAGTTCTCAACCAGACAGAAGCAATGTACGTTGAACATTCCAACCAACATACACATATTCTCAAACGATTTCAGCAGATGGAATTATGAGCTTGCTGTGCCCTTGTTGTTCTGTTCCATTGTGTGCTTCAGTGAGCTTTCGAGTTTAAACAGTGGACTAAAGAGCAAACACTGGTTCCAAGAAGGCCAGAGTCTTTTGGGTAGTGTGCTTCAGCTGACACACGAAAGGAAATATATGTGACTTCACGGTTACAGTTGTTTCCTACTTTGTTTCTTGGTAATTCACTGTGAAACTCAGAAAATACTGTGTTTTCAAAGAGGACTGGCCTGTACTTTCTATTGGCTAAAGGAACATTCTTTGAAACAGGAGAGAACATGAACATTTCTAGCAATTATAACAGAAGTTAGAGCTTTTTCCTCTCTCTCCTTGTGGTGATTGCGTTCATTGTGTGAGATAGTCACCGGTTACAATGCCATAAGGCAGAAGCAGAGAAAGCGGTAACTGGACATATCTTGTTTCCGTGAAGGCTAAAGCATACACTACTGGAAGTACAGATGTAGCTCTTTGAACTGAAGATACTAGGTGCTATCTTATTTCTCTAGAATGCCTTTCAAAGAGTTCCTGTTTCCCTTACTTGGTGACTCACAAAAACTGTGTTCCGAAAGAGGCCAGCAACAGTTCTCAACCAGACAGAAGCAATGTACGTTGAACATTCCAACCAACATACACATATTCTCAAACGATTTCAGCAGATGGAATTATGAGCTTGCTGTGCCCTTGTTGTTCTGTTCCATTGTGTGCTTCAGTGAGCTTTCGAGTTTAAACAGTGGACTAAAGAGCAAACACTGGTTCCAAGAAGGCCAGAGTCTTTTGGGTAGTGTGCTTCAGCTGACACACGAAAGGAAATATATGTGACTTCACGGTTACAGTTGTTTCCTACTTTGTTTCTTGGTAATTCACTGTGAAACTCAGAAAATACTGTGTTTTCAAAGAGGACTGGCCTGTACTTTCTATTGGCTAAAGGAACATTCTTTGAAACAGGAGAGAACATGAACATTTCTAGCAATTATAACAGAAGTTAGAGCTTTCTCCTCTCTCTCCTTGTGGTGATTGCGTTCATTGTGTGAGATAGTGACCGGTTACAATGCCATAAGGCAGAAGCAGAGAAAGCGGTAACTGGACATATCTTGTTTCCGTGAAGGCTAAAGCATACACTACTGGAAGTACAGATGTAGCTCTTTGAACTGAAGATACTAGGTGCTATCTTGTTTCTCATGAATGCCTTTCAAAGAGTTCCTGTTTCCCTTACTTGGTGACTCACAAAAACTGTGTTCCGAAAGAGGCCAGCAACAGTTCTCAACCAGACAGAAGCAATGTACGTTGAACATTCCAACCAACATACACATATTCTCAAACGATTTCAGCAGATGGAATTATGAGCTTGCTGTGCCCTTGTTGTTCTGTTCCATTGTGTGCTTCAGTGAGCTTTCGAGTTTAAACAGTGGACTAAAGAGCAAACACTGGTTCCAAGAAGGCCAGAGTCTTTTGGGTAGTGTGCTTCAGCTGACACACGAAAGGAAATATATGTGACTTCACGGTTACAGTTGTTTCCTACTTTGTTTCTTGGTAATTCACTGTGAAACTCAGAAAATACTGTGTTTTCAAAGAGGACTGGCCTGTACTTTCTATTGGCTAAAGGAACATTCTTTGAAACAGGAGAGAACATGAACATTTCTAGCAATTATAACAGAAGTTAGAGCTTTTTCCTCTCTCTCCTTGTGGTGATTGCGTTCATTGTGTGAGATAGTCACCGGTTACAATGCCATAAGGCAGAAGCAGAGAAAGCGGTAACTGGACATATCTTGTTTCCGTGAAGGCTAAAGCATACACTACTGGAAGTACAGATGTAGCTCTTTGAACTGAAGATACTAGGTGCTATCTTATTTCTCTAGAATGCCTTTCAAAGAGTTCCTGTTTCCCTTACTTGGTGACTCACAAAAACTGTGTTCCGAAAGAGGCCAGCAACAGTTCTCAACCAGACAGAAGCAATGTACGTTGAACATTCCAACCAACATACACATATTCTCAAACGATTTCAGCAGATGGAATTATGAGCTTGCTGTGCCCTTGTTGTTCTGTTCCATTGTGTGCTTCAGTGAGCTTTCGAGTTTAAACAGTGGACTAAAGAGCAAACACTGGTTCCAAGAAGGCCAGAGTCTTTTGGGTAGTGTGCTTCAGCTGACACACGAAAGGAAATATATGTGACTTCACGGTTACAGTTGTTTCCTACTTTGTTTCTTGGTAATTCACTGTTAAACGCAGAAAATACTGTGTTTACAAAGAGGACTGGCCTGTACTTTCTATTGGCTAAAGGAACATTCTTTGAAACAGGAGAGAACATGAACATTTCTAGCAATTATAACAGAAGTTAGAGCTTTCTCCTCTGTCTCCTTGTGGTGATTGTGTTCATTGTGTGAGATAGTGACCGGTTACAATGCCATAAGGCAGAAGCAGAGAAAGCGGTAACTGGACATATCTTGTTTCCGTGAAGGCTAAAGCATACACTACTGGAAGTACAGATGTAGCTCTTTGAACTGAAGATACTAGGTGCTATCTTATTTCTCTAGAATGCCTTTCAAAAGTTCCTGTTTCCCTTACTTGGTGACTCACAAAAACTGTGTTCCGAAAGAGGCCAGCAACAGTTCTCAACCAGACAGAAGCAATGTACGTTGAACATTCCAACCAACATACACATATTCTCAAACGATTTCAGCAGATGGAATTATGAGCTTGCTGTGCCCTTATTGTTCTGTTCCATTGTGTGCTTCAGTGAGCTTTCGAGTTTAAACAGTGGACTAAAGAGCAAACACTGGTTCCAAGAAGGCCAGAGTCTTTTGGGTAGTGTGCTTCAGCTGACACACGAAAGGAAATATATGTGACTTCACGGTTACAGTTGTTTCCTACTTTGTTTCTTGGTAATTCACTGTGAAACTCAGAAAATACTGTGTTTTCAAAGAGGACTGGCCTGTACTTTCTATTGGCTAAAGGAACATTCTTTGAAACAGGAGAGAACATGAACATTTCTAGCAATTATAACAGAAGTTAGAGCTTTCTCCTCTCTCTCCTTGTGGTGATTGCGTTCATTGTGTGAGATAGTGACCGGTTACAATGCCATAAGGCAGAAGCAGAGAAAGCGGTAACTGGACATATCTTGTTTCCGTGAAGGCTAAAGCATACACTACTGGAAGTACAGATGTAGCTCTTTGAACTGAAGATACTAGGTGCTATCTTGTTTCTCATGAATGCCTTTCAAAGAGTTCCTGTTTCCCTTACTTGGTGACTCACAAAAACTGTGTTCCGAAAGAGGCCAGCAACAGTTCTCAACCAGACAGAAGCAATGTACGTTGAACATTCCAACCAACATACAGATATTCTCAAACGATTTCAGCAGATGGAATTATGAGCTTGCTGTGCCCTTGTTGTTCTGTTCCATTGTGTGCTTCAGTGAGCTTTCGAGTTTAAACAGTGGACTAAAGAGCAAACACTGGTTCCAAGAAGGCCAGAGTCTTTTGGGTAGTGTGCTTCAGCTGACACACGAAAGGAAATATATGTGACTTCACGGTTACAGTTGTTTCCTACTTTGTTTCTTGGTAATTCACTGTGAAACTCAGAAAATACTGTGTTTTCAAAGAGGACTGGCCTGTACTTTCTATTGGCTAAAGGAACATTCTTTGAAACAGGAGAGAACATGAACATTTCTAGCAATTATAACAGAAGTTAGAGCTTTTTCCTCTCTCTCCTTGTGGTGATTGCGTTCATTGTGTGAGATAGTCACCGGTTACAATGCCATAAGGCAGAAGCAGAGAAAGCGGTAACTGGACATATCTTGTTTCCGTGAAGGCTAAAGCATACACTACTGGAAGTACAGATGTAGCTCTTTGAACTGAAGATACTAGGTGCTATCTTATTTCTCTAGAATGCCTTTCAAAGAGTTCCTGTTTCCCTTACTTGGTGACTCACAAAAACTGTGTTCCGAAAGAGGCCAGCAACAGTTCTCAACCAGACAGAAGCAATGTACGTTGAACATTCCAACCAACATACACATATTCTCAAACGATTTCAGCAGATGGAATTATGAGCTTGCTGTGCCCTTGTTGTTCTGTTCCATTGTGTGCTTCAGTGAGCTTTCGAGTTTAAACAGTGGACTAAAGAGCAAACACTGGTTCCAAGAAGGCCAGAGTCTTTTGGGTAGTGTGCTTCAGCTGACACACGAAAGGAAATATATGTGACTTCACGGTTACAGTTGTTTCCTACTTTGTTTCTTGGTAATTCACTGTTAAACGCAGAAAATACTGTGTTTTCAAAGAGGACTGGCCTGTACTTTCTATTGGCTAAAGGAACATTCTTTGAAACAGGAGAGAACATGAACATTTCTAGCAATTATAACAGAAGTTAGAGCTTTCTCCTCTGTCTCCTTGTGGTGATTGTGTTCATTGTGTGAGATAGTGACCGGTTACAATGCCATAAGGCAGAAGCAGAGAAAGCGGTAACTGGACATATCTTGTTTCCGTGAAGGCTAAAGCATACACTACTGGAAGTACAGATGTAGCTCTTTGAACTGAAGATACTAGGTGCTATCTAGTTTCTCATGAATGCCTTTCAAAGCGTTCCTGTTTCCCTTACTTGGTGACTCACAAAAACTGTGTTCCGAAAGAGGCCAGCAACAGTTCTCAACCAGACAGAAGCAATGTACGCTGAACATTCCAACCAACATACACATATTCTCAAACGATTTCAACAGATGGAATTATGAGCTTGCTGTGCCCTTGTTGTTCTGTTCCACTGTGTGCTTCAGTGAGCTTTCGAGTTTAAACAGTGGACTAAAGAGCAAACACTGGTTCCAAGAAGGCCAGAGTCTTTTGGGTAGTGTGCTTCAGCTGACACACGAAAGGAAATATATGTGACTTCACGGTTACAGTTGTTTCCTACTTTGTTTCTTGGTAATTCACTGTGAAACTCAGAAAATACTGTGTTTTCAAAGAGGACTGGCCTGTACTTTCTATTGGCTAAAGGAACATTCTTTGAAACAGGAGAGAACATGAACATTTCTAGCAATTATAACAGAAGTTAGAGCTTTCTCCTCTGTCTCCTTGTGGTGATTGTGTTCATTGTGTGAGATAGTGACCGGTTACAATGCCATAAGGCAGAAGCAGAGAAAGCGGTAACTGGACATATCTTGTTTCCGTGAAGGCTAAAGCATACACTACTGGAAGTACAGATGTAGCTCTTTGAACTGAAGATACTAGGTGCTATCTAGTTTCTCATGAATGCCTTTCAAAGCGTTCCTGTTTCCCTTACTTGGTGACTCACAAAAACTGTGTTCCGAAAGAGGCCAGCCACAGTTCTCAACCAGACAGAAGCAATGTACGCTGAACATTCCAACCAACATACACATATTCTCAAACGATTTCAACAGATGGAATTATGAGCTTGCTGTGCCCTTGTTGTTCTGTTCCACTGTGTGCTTCAGTGAGCTTTCGAGTTTATACAATGGACTAAAGAGCAAACACTGGTTTCAAGAAGGCCAGAGTCTTTTGGATAGTGTGCTTCAGCTGACACACGAAAGGAAATATATGTGACTTCACGGTTACAGTTGTTTCCTACTTTGTTTCTTGGTAATTCACTGTGAAACTCAGAAAATACTGTGTTTTCAAAGAGGACTGGCCTGTACTTTCTATTGGCTAAAGGAACATTCTTTGAAACAGGAGAGAACATGAACATTTCTAGCAATTATAACAGAAGTTAGAGCTTTTTCCTCTCTCTCCTTGTGGTGATTGCGTTCATTGTGTGAGATAGTGACCGGTTCCAATGCCATAAGGCAGAAGCAGAGAAAGCGGTAACTGGACATATCTTGTTTCCGTGAAGGCTAAAGCATACACTACTGGAAGTACAGATGTAGCTCTTTGAACTGAAGATACTAGGTGCTATCTTGTTTCTCTAGAATGCCTTTCAAAGAGTTCCTGTTTCCCTTACTTGGTGACTCACAAAAACTGTGTTCCGAAAGAGGCCAGCAACAGTTCTCAACCAGACAGAAGCAATGTACGTTGAACATTCCAACCAACATACACATATTCTCAAACGATTTCAGCAGATGGAATTATGAGCTTGCTGTGCCCTTGTTGTTCTGTTCCATTGTGTGCTTCAGTGAGCTTTCGAGTTTAAACAGTGGACTAAAGAGCAAACACTGGTTCCAAGAAGGCCAGAGTCTTTTGGGTAGTGTGCTTCAGCTGACACACGAAAGGAAATATATGTGACTTCACGGTTACAGTTGTTTCCTACTTTGTTTCTTGGTAATTCACTGTGAAACTCAGAAAATACTGTGTTTTCAAAGAGGACTGGCCTGTACTTTCTATTGGCTAAAGGAACATTCTTTGAAACAGGAGAGAACATGAACATTTCTAGCAATTATAACAGAAGTTAGAGCTTTTTCCTCTCTCTCCTTGTGGTGATTGCGTTCATTGTGTGAGATAGTCACCGGTTACAATGCCATAAGGCAGAAGCAGAGAAAGCGGTAACTGGACATATCTTGTTTCCGTGAAGGCTAAAGCATACACTACTGGAAGTACAGATGTAGCTCTTTGAACTGAAGATACTAGGTGCTATCTTATTTCTCTAGAATGCCTTTCAAAGAGTTCCTGTTTCCCTTACTTGGTGACTCACAAAAACTGTGTTCCGAAAGAGGCCAGCAACAGTTCTCAACCAGACAGAAGCAATGTACGTTGAACATTCCAACCAACATACACATATTCTCAAACGATTTCAGCAGATGGAATTATGAGCTTGCTGTGCCCTTGTTGTTCTGTTCCATTGTGTGCTTCAGTGAGCTTTCGAGTTTAAACAGTGGACTAAAGAGCAAACACTGGTTCCAAGAAGGCCAGAGTCTTTTGGGTAGTGTGCTTCAGCTGACACACGAAAGGAAATATATGTGACTTCACGGTTACAGTTGTTTCCTACTTTGTTTCTTGGTAATTCACTGTGAAACTCAGAAAATACTGTGTTTTCAAAGAGGACTGGCCTGTACTTTCTATTGGCTAAAGGAACATTCTTTGAAACAGGAGAGAACATGAACATTTCTAGCAATTATAACAGAAGTTAGAGCTTTTTCCTCTCTCTCCTTGTGGTGATTGCGTTCATTGTGTGAGATAGTCACCGGTTACAATGCCATAAGGCAGAAGCAGAGAAAGCGGTAACTGGACATATCTTGTTTCCGTGAAGGCTAAAGCATACACTACTGGAAGTACAGATGTAGCTCTTTGAACTGAAGATACTAGGTGCTATCTTATTTCTCTAGAATGCCTTTCAAAGAGTTCCTGTTTCCCTTACTTGGTGACTCACAAAAACTGTGTTCCGAAAGAGGCCAGCAACAGTTCTCAACCAGACAGAAGCAATGTACGTTGAACATTCCAACCAACATACACATATTCTCAAACGATTTCAGCAGATGGAATTATGAGCTTGCTGTGCCCTTGTTGTTCTGTTCCATTGTGTGCTTCAGTGAGCTTTCGAGTTTAAACAGTGGACTAAAGAGCAAACACTGGTTCCAAGAAGGCCAGAGTCTTTTGGGTAGTGTGCTTCAGCTGACACACGAAAGGAAATATATGTGACTTCACGGTTACAGTTGTTTCCTACTTTGTTTCTTGGTAATTCACTGTGAAACTCAGAAAATACTGTGTTTTCAAAGAGGACTGGCCTGTACTTTCTATTGGCTAAAGGAACATTCTTTGAAACAGGAGAGAACATGAACATTTCTAGCAATTATAACAGAAGTTAGAGCTTTTTCCTCTCTCTCCTTGTGGTGATTGCGTTCATTGTGTGAGATAGTCACCGGTTACAATGCCATAAGGCAGAAGCAGAGAAAGCGGTAACTGGACATATCTTGTTTCCGTGAAGGCTAAAGCATACACTACTGGAAGTACAGATGTAGCTCTTTGAACTGAAGATACTAGGTGCTATCTTATTTCTCTAGAATGCCTTTCAAAGAGTTCCTGTTTCCCTTACTTGGTGACTCACAAAAACTGTGTTCCGAAAGAGGCCAGCAACAGTTCTCAACCAGACAGAAGCAATGTACGTTGAACATTCCAACCAACATACACATATTCTCAAACGATTTCAGCAGATGGAATTATGAGCTTGCTGTGCCCTTATTGTTCTGTTCCATTGTGTGCTTCAGTGAGCTTTCGAGTTTAAACAGTGGACTAAAGAGCAAACACTGGTTCCAAGAAGGCCAGAGTCTTTTGGGTAGTGTGCTTCAGCTGACACACGAAAGGAAATATATGTGACTTCACGGTTACAGTTGTTTCCTACTTTGTTTCTTGGTAATTCACTGTGAAACTCAGAAAATACTGTGTTTTCAAAGAGGACTGGCCTGTACTTTCTATTGGCTAAAGGAACATTCTTTGAAACAGGAGAGAACATGAACATTTCTAGCAATTATAACAGAAGTTAGAGCTTTCTCCTCTCTCTCCTTGTGGTGATTGCGTTCATTGTGTGAGATAGTGACCGGTTACAATGCCATAAGGCAGAAGCAGAGAAAGCGGTAACTGGACATATCTTGTTTCCGTGAAGGCTAAAGCATACACTACTGGAAGTACAGATGTAGCTCTTTGAACTGAAGATACTAGGTGCTATCTTGTTTCTCATGAATGCCTTTCAAAGAGTTCCTGTTTCCCTTACTTGGTGACTCACAAAAACTGTGTTCCGAAAGAGGCCAGCAACAGTTCTCAACCAGACAGAAGCAATGTACGTTGAACATTCCAACCAACATACACATATTCTCAAACGATTTCAGCAGATGGAATTATGAGCTTGCTGTGCCCTTGTTGTTCTGTTCCATTGTGTGCTTCAGTGAGCTTTCGAGTTTAAACAGTGGACTAAAGAGCAAACACTGGTTCCAAGAAGGCCAGAGTCTTTTGGGTAGTGTGCTTCAGCTGACACACGAAAGGAAATATATGTGACTTCACGGTTACAGTTGTTTCCTACTTTGTTTCTTGGTAATTCACTGTGAAACTCAGAAAATACTGTGTTTTCAAAGAGGACTGGCCTGTACTTTCTATTGGCTAAAGGAACATTCTTTGAAACAGGAGAGAACATGAACATTTCTAGCAATTATAACAGAAGTTAGAGCTTTTTCCTCTCTCTCCTTGTGGTGATTGCGTTCATTGTGTGAGATAGTCACCGGTTACAATGCCATAAGGCAGAAGCAGAGAAAGCGGTAACTGGACATATCTTGTTTCCGTGAAGGCTAAAGCATACACTACTGGAAGTACAGATGTAGCTCTTTGAACTGAAGATACTAGGTGCTATCTTATTTCTCTAGAATGCCTTTCAAAGAGTTCCTGTTTCCCTTACTTGGTGACTCACAAAAACTGTGTTCCGAAAGAGGCCAGCAACAGTTCTCAACCAGACAGAAGCAATGTACGTTGAACATTCCAACCAACATACACATATTCTCAAACGATTTCAGCAGATGGAATTATGAGCTTGCTGTGCCCTTGTTGTTCTGTTCCATTGTGTGCTTCAGTGAGCTTTCGAGTTTAAACAGTGGACTAAAGAGCAAACACTGGTTCCAAGAAGGCCAGAGTCTTTTGGGTAGTGTGCTTCAGCTGACACACGAAAGGAAATATATGTGACTTCACGGTTACAGTTGTTTCCTACTTTGTTTCTTGGTAATTCACTGTGAAACTCAGAAAATACTGTGTTTTCAAAGAGGACTGGCCTGTACTTTCTATTGGCTAAAGGAACATTCTTTGAAACAGGAGAGAACATGAACATTTCTAGCAATTATAACAGAAGTTAGAGCTTTTTCCTCTCTCTCCTTGTGGTGATTGCGTTCATTGTGTGAGATAGTCACCGGTTACAATGCCATAAGGCAGAAGCAGAGAAAGCGGTAACTGGACATATCTTGTTTCCGTGAAGGCTAAAGCATACACTACTGGAAGTACAGATGTAGCTCTTTGAACTGAAGATACTAGGTGCTATCTTATTTCTCTAGAATGCCTTTCAAAGAGTTCCTGTTTCCCTTACTTGGTGACTCACAAAAACTGTGTTCCGAAAGAGGCCAGCAACAGTTCTCAACCAGACAGAAGCAATGTACGTTGAACATTCCAACCAACATACACATATTCTCAAACGATTTCAGCAGATGGAATTATGAGCTTGCTGTGCCCTTGTTGTTCTGTTCCATTGTGTGCTTCAGTGAGCTTTCGAGTTTAAACAGTGGACTAAAGAGCAAACACTGGTTCCAAGAAGGCCAGAGTCTTTTGGGTAGTGTGCTTCAGCTGACACACGAAAGGAAATATATGTGACTTCACGGTTACAGTTGTTTCCTACTTTGTTTCTTGGTAATTCACTGTGAAACTCAGAAAATACTGTGTTTTCAAAGAGGACTGGCCTGTACTTTCTATTGGCTAAAGGAACATTCTTTGAAACAGGAGAGAACATGAACATTTCTAGCAATTATAACAGAAGTTAGAGCTTTTTCCTCTCTCTCCTTGTGGTGATTGCGTTCATTGTGTGAGATAGTCACCGGTTACAATACCATAAGGCAGAAGCAGAGAAAGCGGTAACTGGACATATCTTGTTTCCGTGAAGGCTAAAGCATACACTACTGGAAGTACAGATGTAGCTCTTTGAACTGAAGATACTAGGTGCTATCTTATTTCTCTAGAATGCCTTTCAAAGAGTTCCTGTTTCCCTTACTTGGTGACTCACAAAAACTGTGTTCCGAAAGAGGCCAGCAACAGTTCTCAACCAGACAGAAGCAATGTACGTTGAACATTCCAACCAACATACACATATTCTCAAACGATTTCAGCAGATGGAATTATGAGCTTGCTGTGCCCTTATTGTTCTGTTCCATTGTGTGCTTCAGTGAGCTTTCGAGTTTAAACAGTGGACTAAAGAGCAAACACTGGTTCCAAGAAGGCCAGAGTCTTTTGGGTAGTGTGCTTCAGCTGACACACGAA